>NW_024544791.1:0-142500 GCF_018167655.1 Microtus oregoni
AAAACAAATAAACAAACTTTGCAAGAAATGAAAAGGTGACATTTCACAGGTCCATCGAGACTTAATAATAAATTCCATTAGAGATTGAGCCAGTGTTGGACTGGAAAGAAGACTTCTCTTGACAAATGTTAGCCACAGCCTCACTGAGGTAATAAAATCAATAGTTTCAAAGCGTGTTTTCACAAGGCCTACACAAACTCAAGACTTAGAAAATGTCCGCACTGAGAAGGAGAAGTGGGTACAAAGTCCATCCCTAACTAAGAAGCTACTTGGGATTGATAACCGGAAGAGGGACAAACAGTATTCACCAGTGGCAGGATACCATATGTGTCCACCACCCTGCAGGACAGGCCTCGTGCTCAGGAGCCACTGACCCAACACAAAGAATGTTTTGTGTTCTATCTTTTTTGGCCTGTGTATGTTTTGTGTGCTTTCTTGTTCTTACAGTTTGGGATTTTTGTTTTCTTTTTATTAATTAATTATTTAATTAATTTAAAGAGAAAGAACATGAAATTAGGTGGGTAGGAAGCAGGGGAGGATCTGGGAGGACTTGGGAGAGGGAAGGAATGTGGTCAAAATACATTGTACAATTTTTAATAAACTAAAATGTAATAAAAAGATTATACTAAAAATAGGTGAATTTTATCATAAAAATTAAAAGTAAAACGTGTCATGATCATGAGCTAGGGGAGATGGCTCAGTGGTTAAGCCATCTTAACCACTTGCTCTTCTAGAGGACTTGGGTTCAGTTTCCAGCATCCATATGGTGCCTAGCAACCATCTGTAACTCCAGTTCCACAGGATCCCATGTCCTCTTCTGGCCTCCACAGGCACTTCAAGCATGTGGTACACAGATTTATATGCAAACAAAATAACCACACACATAAAATAAAAATAAATAAAGCCTTAAAAGTGTCATTACCAGAGAGCATTAGGGACACGTGTGAGCCAGATGATTCCTACTTCCTTCAGATGTTCCAGAGACTTAAAACGGAAGAAACTCTGCTCATTTTACATGAGGCTGTTGTAAGTAGGGTCTGGGGCCACACGGACTTCATGTTCTCCCGAACTTCTCTCTCCCTTTCCCTGTCATATACCTGTAGCACAAATAATAAAAACATAGAGACAGAAATTGGGGCTTAGCCCAAAAACCAGAAAAGCAAAGCAGCTAAGCCACTAGAGAAGTCTTATCTCTATCAAGGCTGTGTGACTGCAGACTAAACAGACTAAACCTCTTTCTTCTCCCTCTTCTCCCATTTTTATATTCTCTCTAGTGCTGGGATTAAAGGCATGACTCTCTAGTACTGGGATTAAAGGTGTAGGCCATCACCACCTGAATTCGTTTCTGCATTGATCTTGTGTAGCCCAGGTAGCTTTGAATTCACAGAGATCCATCTGCCTCTGTCTCCTAAATCCTGGGATTAAAGGTGTGGTGTCACCATTACCTGACCTCTAGTGGCTTTAGCTTTGCCTCTGGCCTTCAGGCAAGATTTAGTTTTTAAAATACAAATCATATACCACTACATACACCTATAGATTTTTCTTTTATTGAAAATAGATTTTTTTTTCTTCTCATACTATATCCTGATTACAGTTTAAGCTCCCTCTACCCTTCCCAGTTCCTATTGATCTACCTCACCATCCTGATATGCCCCCTTCTCTCTCATTATAAAAAAATGTCTTTTAAAGGACAATAATAATAACAAGGTAAAACAAAAACTATCACATCTGAAGAGGCCAAAACAAAGAGGAGGAAAAGAGCCCCCTCAAAAGCACAAGAAGTAGATATGGATATCAAGACTTGTGCATTTTTCCATTAAGAAATCCTATAAAAATACTAACCTGGAAGCTACAATATATACCAAAAGAAATCACGCAGGTTCTATGCATTCTGCCTCAGCCTTTTGGAGTTCATGTGAACTTTGATCTGGTTGGTTAGGAGGGCCTTGTTTCCTTGGTGTTCTCCATCCTTTTATTTCTTACATTCTTTCTACTTCATCTTTTGAAGGGTTCCCTGAGCCCTGGGAAAAGGGATTTGATGGAGACATCCCATTTAGAGCTGAGTGTTCCAAGGTCTCTCAGTCTCTGCACATTGTCTGGCTGTGGATCTAAGAGAAGCTTCTCTGATGATTGCTGAGTGAGACATTGATCTATGCGTATACAGACTATCATTAGGAACCATTTTTTCACTTTGTTCTTCTGGTAGAGCAGGAGCATTTGGTTTTACCCTAGATCCCTGACTCAGGGTGTCTTTGAGCTACAGTGCTGTTTTGCCTGGAAGTGCAATTGCTAGAACAATGGGGGCACAAAGCTTATGAGAGTAAGCAACAAATATCTGATTTGACTTGTAGTAGCTAGGCTGCTTGTTTGTTCCTGGCTGCCCAGAACCAAAATAACAACACAGAAACTATATTAATTAAATCACTGCTTGGCCCATTAGCTCTAGCTTCTTATTGGCTAACTCTTACATATTATTATTTTAACCACTTCTATTAATCTGTGTATCGCCACATGACTATGGCTTACTGTCTCTGGTGGGGCGACATGGCTTCTCCCTGACTCCACCTTCTTTCTTCCAGCATTCAGTTTAGTTTACCCCACGTCGGTGCTGTTTATTGAATACTTAGTATAGTCCAGGTCACATGACATATGTGGAGAGAAAGAGACATCTGCAAAATGGGTGGGTTTCTAGTGAGGTGCATTTTATGCTTCAGTCACTGATGGAGATAAGCTTGACAGCTTATGAATCCCCATAGCATCAGCTCACCTGTGTCTCTCTCCTTCTTACCTTCTCCAAATATTTTTCACTCTTGTAGGTTTCATTAAAAATGAAAAAGGACAGAGACCCAGCTAAGAGATCACAGTGGCCAATTAACCACAGTCATATAACAGAAAAATAACACAACCTTAAAGCCCATCATTGAAAGCTGGATTATGAGGTTAACACACAAGTGTTGCTGCTGGGTTACTTAATGTAAGGGAGTGTGTGTCTCTGTGCTGTGATGGGGGAATGGACGACTGTCACCCTTGTACATTCTGGGAAGTGTATGTGAATAGTTAAATAACAGAACTAGAAAACTGTTTGAAAAATAGTATAAGGCAAAGCAAAGTTATTGTTATTTTTATTGTTGTTGTTAATATGTAGAATATAACTCTATATTTTGAATAAAAGAAATTTCTGTTTTGAAGAATGTTTGAATTACATTTTGATAGCAAGATGGGCCTAAGTACTAGAGAAAATGAATTCTTTTCAGAGAAGAATGAAATCTTTTCTGGTTTGTGTATCCCATAACACGTAATTCCTTAAAGCCATGTTTTTTTTTTTAATACTTGACTATAACTTATGGACATTGCAACTTCATAGGACACACACATGGCTGCATATTATGTAATAAAAAAGATCTTACAAAGCAACATTTACCAAAACTGCTTGGCCTTTGATACGACAAAAAATTAGGTAGGCGGAGTAAACAAAACAAAATGTTGGGGGAAAGAAGCTGAGTCAGGCAGATGCCATGCCTCACCTCTCTGAGCAGGTTAAGAATCTCCCTGGTAAGCTACCAGCTCGAGGTGCTACACAGATTATTAAAAATGGGTTAATTGCCGGGCGGTGGTGGCACACACCTTTAATCCCAGCACTTGGGAGGCAGAGGCAGGCCGATCTCTGTGAGTTCGAGACCTGCCTGGTCTACAAAGGGAGTTCCAGGACAGGCTCCAAAGCTACAGAGAAACCCTGTCTAGAAAAAAAAATGGGTTAATCAAGATGTGAAAATTAGCCAATAAGAGGCTAGAACTAATGGGCCAAGCAGTGTTTAAAAGAATACAATTCCCATTTAATTATTTTGGGTAAAGCTAGCCGTGCAGGAGCTGGGTGGTGGGAAGCAGCCCACAGCTTCATACTACAACCTCTCAGCAGGTGAAGTCTGATACTTTTATTATACTTTGCTATAGTTCATATATTTCTATTTTATTTCATTTTGTTTTACAAACTGTATTTGTTTTATGACTTCCATTTGGATAGTGTTTAGAAATATGTTTCATATCAATATCTTTAATAAAGATGACTCCACTGAAAATAAACTATTTAATTTAATAGAATGACCAAAATATTTGAATATTAGAATATTAGGACAACACTTTTTAAAAAGTTACATTCTACAGTTGAAAAGATCTGATAGTGTTGCACTTAGACTTTCAAAGATGTAACAGAGCTGGTTAAAATAAAAGCTACAGTGTTCCAGATCCCCAAACCCACCCACCCTTGTGACCTTCAGTAGCAATAAGGGCTGAAAAGGATTTGTATGAATGAGCTCACAAGGAAGATGGGAGAAGGTTCGATCTTGGTAAAGTTTTTAATCTAGAGTTATTAAGTCCAGATGAATTTTTTGGACTGTCATCTCTGTGTTTTTAAAGGAAGAAATTAACAGCAATATATAATAACATATAAAATTATAATAATATGTAATGTTATTATATACTATATCGATAATTACAGATTGAAATGTCAACTTTTTCTCAATCTAATTTTAGTGCATACAAAAATTAGAAATAATGGTTCACAAATCACAAAATATTTTGTGTTGCATTTGCTGAAATATAAGTAATAGTTTTCTTTTACATATTGAATTTTAAAAGTAATTTTAATACATCTTGAGCCAGAAAGTAAGGGAATCTATTAATAAAAAATAAAACCTTAATGAATTATAATGTACATATACATTTACATTTAAATATATGAAATCATAGAATTACAAGATGATTGAATTGAGGGTTCTTAATACAATTATTAGTTAAAAAAATTATCTGTAAAAGAAAGCACCAACTCATTCATTAGGATTCACCAGGGAAACAAAACCATTCGGATGAGTGAAGAAGCTCAGAGTTGGGGAAACTGAGAAGTCTTAGGACCTTCAAAAGCTGGAGATGGAACTCATTCTGTTGTCAATGGTTTGACGTACAGGGGAGGCACATGCTACAAATCTCTCCCTAAATATACATTTTCAAAAACCAGAAAGTTTGGTGTCTTGAGGGAGGAAGCAACAGACTGAATTCTCTTTCCACTTTCACACGGATGAAGGGAAACAGTCACTAAGCCAACAACAGAATGCTAAATGCTTTCCCAAGCAGTTTCAAAATCACTGCTAAAAATGTTATCAGTTTGCTGCTCATGCCTCAGTTAAGAAAATATTTTTGAGCACCTTTGACAGTTGATAATATATAAGTGCTAGGTTATTTTTATATATACTAATAAGAATGCTTTTATTTTTCCATATCTTTTTGCATCTTAGTAAAAAAGTACACAAGATAGATGATAAAAATGTAGAAAGGATGACATTTTGATAACTATGTGAAGAAAATAATGTTAAAACTTTGGCCCAAACTTTTCTGTAGCATTTGAGCTTTTACCTTCATAGCACACAGTTTTCAGAAACCCCTGTGGTAGCAAGACAAGTGGTTCCCAGCTATTACAGTTACAGAAGTATTCATGCTACTGACAGTTCTTTATGGAAGCCAGCACAGTTCTAAAATACATGTTCCAAAGACAGCGTTTCTTCCTCTTATCTCTGTTCTCTTCCTACGTGTATTACACCACGGAGTCTTTTAGGAACAATTCTGGGTTACTCATTTTTATATCTCCAGGGCTCAACATAATAAATGGTACATGAAAAAGAAAAACAATACATTAGATTACATATTACAATGCAGGCTATAGCTTAGGAACAACTTTCTTCAGTATACTAAAGAGAAGTGATTGGCCAAAAAGTCAATTAACTTCCAAATTCTACATGATACAATCATTTGAGTCTAGGACACATACTTATTTTCAAAGGTGGACCTCTTATCCTTGGGAAGACTTTGTCTAAAATTAGAAAAGTCATAATTATTTACTATGTTGAAAAACTAATGCAACAGTTATTAAAGTCAGAGAAAATAAAAATATTTGGTATTCACTTCAATTTTATGGCTTTGAAAGGTATGATGGATGCAGCAGAAAAAGGACAGAAGCCAGAGCTCCAAGGATGTCAATTTGCATAGCTAAGTAAAATCTCAAGACGATTATGGGAGTGATAAACCATCCCTAGCTCTCTGGGCCAGCTTGTCGCAATGGGAAAATACAGAATAGATTACTTTATAAGCTATACAGTCCTAACAGATATAAAATTGATAACCATAACCTTGTACAGAGCCTACCCAGTGATCATCAAGAATATGGCATCACTTGAATCCGTGCCACCAGAACGTGCTGAAAGCAGTTGTACTTAGCTCTCCGTGTTACATAACTTACTCCTCTTCACTTCCAGTGCTTAACGTAATATATGGAACATACACGCTTCATTTGTGTAACAAGCTGATTCACCAAAAGAGTGTAGGTCTAGAGGGCTTACTATAAGGTAGGTAGCAATCGAGTCAGATTTACAAAAGGGCTTGGGCATATTTTTCGTAATTGCTATGAATCTTAGAAATTTCAACTTTAAAAAAGTCATAATACTGAAGAAACTGTTAGCATCTGATGAGAAATATTGAAGACTTCACAAAGTTTAAGGAAAACACAAATTTACTGTAAAGGATTATCTATTTCCCTTTAATTTTTGGTTCTTATTTTAGCTTTAAAATCACCTTATTACTTCTAAGGCATTGTAGAGATTGTCTAAGTTTATTATACTTCATATTTTGAATAAAGAATTACAATTAACAAAAAGTTGTGAGAGTATGTATCAGGTTTACCGTGTATTTCTTAACTTACCCTGTGCTTCCAACTGTTAAAATATCAAATGACCCATTTATTTCTATTTAAAGTGAAATATAAGGTAATTTGAGCAGCATTATGGTGGGGATGTCTGAAGGGATTGTATGGCACCAGTTGGAATAGAAGGGAATATTTTAGCTACAATGCCAAGATTAGAAAACGCTGAATCAGGGGCAGGTAATCACAGTCACAGGAAAGCATCTGAAGCTAGAAACAGCTTTGTAGAAAGGTGAATGTATGTCTTTGAGCGAACTCTGAGCAAATACAGTGTGGTCTTACAGTAAAAGTCATAGTAGGAAATATATTTTGTAAATGTAAAAAGCTGACTATCACTCATTTTACTTTAGAAAAGGGACACAGTACATACAATGGTCTAAAGAAGACAAGTGATGCTTAAAATCAAACTATCACTAAAAATATTGGAATAGGCATGTTTCTTGATAAGACATAAGTTTATCTAGTTATGAAATTTAATAGTTAGCATTTTATTCTATCTGAGTTCAATTATCTTTCCTACCCATGATTTCATTTTCTATGGTTATAGTCATTTATGATTGGTAGTGGTCTAGAGATGTTAAATCATAAATTTTTAATAATTAATTTCAAATTTTCAATTGCACACCTTTCTGAGAAGCATATGGACATCCTGTGCAGGCCCATTCCATCCTATCTGGAAAAAGAATCATTCTTTTTTCTTCTGTGTCTACGCTGTGCAATACCCAGCTCTTGGTTACTTATAAGCTGCCTTGTTGATAGGACCAACTGGCACAGTACTGTTTAGTACATCGAACATAAAAACAGTGCTTATGCTTAAATAACACTAATTTTACTAAATCCTAAAAATTTATTATATTATTAGCTATTGATGCTAATATCTTAAACTTCATTGTAAGTATATAAATAAAATTTATAGTAATATAAGTGCAATACCACTTATAAGTTTAACATTCACTGAGAATTTTAGAATATATCCAAAATAGATATACATTCAATTGCCTACATTATATTTATACTTATAGAAGAGTTAATTTCTTTGAAATGTAATTGTTGGCGTTTATTGTAAACCTAATGATTATTTGAGTTGTTTGTAGCAAGTACCATTTCATTTAGTAAAATCTACAAATTTAAAGAAACAAGAATCTGTAATTAAAATGGTTATAGTATAGAAAGAAAAGGATATATTTTGTGCAATAATCAATAGGGCTACATAAGTTTGTTAAGTTTTTCCATTTGGTGTATAGTCTTTTCCTTTATTATATTTATATTCTTGGTGTAGCATCTTTTAACATATGTATTAAAACACACACACATGCACATATCTTACCTATTTTTTAATACTGGGTTATTTGAGATTATTCTATAAAATAACCTGGGGTTGAATACAGATTGTTCTTTTACAAAGAAGTCCCGTGCAGTGTGTTTAAATTTCATGGCAGTTTGCTGGAGTTCACTTTCTGACGTTCTGTAATGTGGAAAGATCCTGAGCGGTTCATTCCATGAACTGCTCTTCCCAAGTGGATCTAAGCATTCCGTGTCCTCAGCACCAGAAGAGTTCTGAGCTGAGATAGCCATCTCCTAGCTGAGGCAGAGCGGCCGCTCGCCCTGGATTCACTGTGTGCTCTTGAGCGAGTCACCTCACATTCTTGAACCTCAGTCAACCCATTTGGAGAATTAGGTGAAAGCAAAGCCTTAGTGAGAACCAGATGCTGCAGCTGAGATGAGTTTTCTTGTGTAAACAAGTAATCCAGAGTTTAATTCCAAACAAAGTTGCCGTGTGCATATGTGACTTCCATGAGGTAGACAACTGCATTAAAGCTTCAGGATGAATAATTTTTTTTTCAAGAAATTAGAGCATGATGACATTACCTCTGTGCTCTTCAAAACTATTTCATCTAATTTTAATTCCCTCCTAGGCTCTTATTAGATATACACTGTTGTGATTTTTACGTGCCAGGCAGTCAATGCTGTTGGAGGATGTTACGATTTTTCTATGTTAAATTAAACTTTTAATAGGTTAATTAGGTTTCAGGGTAGAAGGAAATATAACTCGAAAGAGTCTATTTATTCCCTCGTGGAAGTTAAGACGTCTTTGGGGGGATAAATGTTAACCATCAGAGATTTAAAGACATGTGGTTTTTGAGACAGCAGCTAAGTTTGCGTTTTGGTTTAATTCCCAGGAGATCACATGTCGCTGCGGGAAATCCTTATGTTCTAAAACACTTCATACTCAAGAGATAAATAATTTAAGAAATGGGAAAGAATCCCTCAAAGAAAAGAAAACCCCTCTTGAGAAATGTCTAAGTTGTCTGATTGCTTTCTCTGCTATATAGTGGCTACTCGGCTGATTGAAACAGCTATGAACATCAAAGTCAGACCCGTGGTTTCAAAAAACCCCGAGCCTGCCATAGCTCTAAACTTATACTTCCTGTGTTGACTCCATGTAAGGCTATCATCAGTGCACATTTCAAAGCTTCAGGTTAAATGCGCTGTGGTTTTCCATTGCATTTTGTGTGTGTGTGTGTGTGTGTGTGTGTGTGTGTGTGTGTGTTTTAAAGTACGAATAAGAAACATACAAATCAGAAAACTGAGGGATACTGTTGAGAATTCTCTCTCAGTTAGTTTGCGATCTTCCGATTTGTGTTTTGGCAGCTTTGGTGCTCCTGCATTTGACATTGGCTAAAGGGGCAGTAGCTTGGCCTTTGAGTGGAAAAAAAAAAAATCTAGGAATTTGAGGGAGAGGAACTAAGTCTTAGAAGGCCCGGAGCCATTCTGTTCGGAAGAGAGATGAAAGTCCTAGCTTTGCTTGTCGCAGCTGCCTACACAGAACCCTTGACTTCATGTGAGAACTTCTGTGGGGGAATTTGGCCCTGGGTGTCTTTCGAAATTAAGCAACGTGCAGTGGTGTAAAATGCAAAATAACTGTCATCCGGAAGAGGATTACTCTGGAAGACCAAGGATGTGGTGGGAAGAAATCGAAGATCTTAGGGTTGGGAGGATCAGGAAATACTAAATTTAGACTAATTAGAAAAAAACCTGATGGAAGCAACCAACTCAGTGAACATTTTGGGAAACAGGCTTGATGAATAATTGAAGAAGGTATATTATATTATATTATTATATTATATTATAATTTATATTATTACATCTATTTCTTAAACTTTTATTTATTTATGTATTTGTTTGTTTTGACACAGGGTTTTTCTGTGTAGCTCTGTCAGTCCTGGAACTTACTCTGTAGACCAGTCTGGCCTTGAACTCAGAGATGTAGCTGCCTCTGTCTCCTGAGTGCTGGGATTAAAGGCGTAAGCCACTATACTTTACTGAAGATGTATTATTTTAGATTCAAATTACTTTAAGTGATTATAATTTGAAGACTCTTGTCCCCACCTCATATGAAACAGTTGGATTATATTTTTTTCTCTAAAGTTTTATGTGAATGTTATAAACTCTAATCAAAAGTAATAATTCTTTATATTTATATTGATGTATTTTATTCATATATAAATTCTTCACATAGATTGCTCACTTAAATCCATTATACTACTGATATAAAAAACTATCAAATCAAATGTATTTCTCGGATCTTTCAAATAATATTATTTTGGCTAATAAGAAGCAATAGTTCTTAACTTCAGTAGACCAGTACCTGCTCCAGTGTGCTGGGCTCACTTACTGCCTACTGACCTTGAACACTGACCTTGTCATTCCTGTAGCTGGAAGTGAAGTTGCTGAACTCAAAGTAGGATGTGGATGTGTGAGCTTTTATCGGCTGGAGGACTATGAAATCGGTTCTAGCTTCATCTGGCTTAAAGTTTGTGATATTATTGTGTGATATTAGCATATTTAAAAGATGAGAATATTAGAGCAAGAGGGAAATTGGGGGAGCAATGGATTGATGAGCTAACCTTGGTGCTGAAAGGTTCCAAGTGCTGAATTGATGATATTTAAAGTCCTTTTTCCTTCTCTTTAAGTTTTGGAAATAAGTAAACTTTATTACTAGCAAATAAAATGTTTATGTTTCTTCTTATTTTTTTTATTAAAAATTTCCATACAAAACATTTTGATCATGTTTCCGCCTACTCTGATTCCTTTCAGGCCCTCCCCACCTCCCTACTCATCCATCTTTATATGCACTTTGTCTCTCTTTAAAAACAAATAAATAAAAAAACATAAACTACACACACACACACACACACACACCTCACAGAAACAGAAGTCAAATAAACAAAGACAAATAAAACAAAAATAAATAAATAAAACCACTAGACACTCAATGTAAACTTCCTAGGGGGGGGCACTAGACAAAGCAAAATCAGAGAAATGGTCTACAAAAATAACATTGACTTTGTTTTGTCTTGGCCAACTACTCGCTGGCATGGGGCACACCCTTGAAGTATGGTTGGTATACCCAGTTACCCAGTGAGACTCCACTGAAGAAAGCTGACTTTTTTTCTTTCTTTTTTCTTTTTTTTTTCTTTGCCTAGTGAATATCAATTGCAGATAGTTTCTTGCTTAGGGTTGGAAGTCCTCTTCGCCTTCCCCTTTGGAGTGCTGAGAGCCCATCTGGCATGAACATATGCTGGCCTTGGATGTGCTGTCACGGTCTCTGTGGGTCCATATGTGCATCAGTTCTGTTGTGTCTGGAAGACACTTCAGTGAGACTAACTTGTATGTCTAAATGGAAGGAAATCCAAAATATTTCCCATCATAGTATTCTCAAGATTGTTCATGAAATTGCACAGAAGACAAACCTTTAGAAAATGTTTAGTCAATGGCATAGACTTGGGTGTAAACTAGACTATGACAAACAGACAAAAACCAGGTACTTAAATTTCTATCCAAGGCTTTGGTGGGACATTAAGGTAATTTAATATATGACTTTGAAGTATGCTTTCTTATGTATCTATTTTGCAGAAAAAAAATTGTTCCATGGATATCTTTGAAGTTAATCTTTGGTGTTTTTGAAGCACATATAATACTGAATGTGTAAAATAAAATTGATTTTAATTGATTTTAATGATATAAAATGCCATTCACAGAGAGGTTGGTGATATTTTTAGGGACAATTGTTAAGCATGGTAACTTGTTAAACATGATTGAAAATTTTATTTTTCTATTAAGTGAATTCTTCCAAAACAGCTTAGTATTTGTACATTTAACATCTTGAACATTGCTTATTTTCACAGAAATTTCTCTGCTAGGAATTCAGAACTATTTGATTAACATCTAATCAAGAAAATTGAGTAGATAATTTCAAGAGAGATATAGGAAAATTATTAAGCCAAAATATTTCTCTTTTCCTGTTTGAAAAAAAAAGTTTTTCAAGACCAGGAACTTAGGCTCATTTTTATTTTTTCCTACTGGTAACAGTGAATAATGATATCTTGTTCTATCTTTTCATGCTAAGGTTGTTCAACTTTGCCAGTGGGTGCATTTCTTGCAAACAATAAATAGATAACTCCTGAATTAATTCTGTTAGTCTGGTCCACTTTTACTAGAGAATTTAGAACATTTACCAAAACAAAACACGAAGTCCATTTGGTGTTATCCAACTACTCCCATGCATGCGGCTTGCAGTGGAGTGTGATTGCTGTAATTTCTACCTCAATTTCTATGCTTACCAATCCAATGACCAGATTTTGATTCTTTATCCTTTTGTGTGGGAGCTATCACTGGTATTTTTCCTCTATATTTTCTAGCTGCTTTTCTCCTAGGAATATTTTCATATGAGGAACAGGTTTCCTCATATCTACAGCCCACATGGGTTAGTTTGATGTTATTACTGCCAACACTTGGAGCAGCAGGTGATTACATGACTTCAGTTTGCTGATAAGAACATTCCACTCTTACAGACATATTTCTAGGCTGTTCAGGTAATGGTGCTCAACTCTGGAACCACTAAGTTAGAGCCATTGATTGTAAAATACTTGCTTCCATGTTAAGCTTTCAATAAAATTACCTGGAAAATGAGGGTAACCCCGAGGAGAGAAGCAATATGGCAGACGGAGAGACAAGTGCTGACACCGTCATCTGAGTCCCTTGATCCAACTATACTCAACATAAAATAGTCTTGACATTTTTAATTGCCATCCCTCCTTTTCTGTTCTCATTTACTTTAATTCACTTAGAATTAAGTTTCTAGTCCTTGAGTAAAAATATTGCAGCACCTCATATCACTTTCTAAATTGTTTGTATTGTAGTAACAAAATCCAATATGTTGCTTATTAGCTTTATTAAGGACCTAGTTACAAGCTTTCTACAATGTATATTGTGCATATGTTGGAAATAATGTATCTACAGTCAATTTCCTCCACCATTTTGTTTCAAATTTAAAGCAGGGACTATTGTCCACTCATAGGATTTCCAAGCTAAGAAAGAACATTTAGGATGATTTGCTTCCCCATTTCTGATTAATCTGGCTGGAGAAACTGCATAGACAGCGTTAGGATACAATAAGACTCTGTGTGGGAGAATGAAAAAACACAGTGCATGTGTGTTTGCATGTGGCATGTGCCGTGAATGTGTGTTTGTGTAGTTTATGTGCAGTGCATGTGTGTGTATGTGTAGTTTGTGCAGTGCATGTGTGTGTATGTGTAGTTTGTGCAGTGCATGTGTGTGTATGTGTAGTTTGTGCAGTGCATGTGTGTGTATGTGTAGTTTGTGCAGTGCATGTATAAGTGTGTGCGGTATGTGCAATGCTTGTGTGTATATGTGTGGTTTGTGCAGTGCATATGTGTGTGTGTGTGTGTGTATGCAGTATGTGCAGAAGCATATCTGTGGGACTGAGTACAGTGTACATGTCTGAGTATGTAGAGGCTAGATTTACAAAAGGAGGGACGCCTTCCATATATCCTTAATGGGTTGAGATATTGCAGGAGAAAATTACTGGATTCTAAAAGCAGAATTTAATCATTGTGTGCGGTCACAACATTAAATGTGTTAAGCTGTATCCTTTGGAGGAATGATGACTATGTGCTGGCAAGCTTTACTTTCAATAAACCTTTTAAAAGAAAAAGACACAAATCCAGGACACAGTTATTTTTGCTGATAGTTAGTTAGGTAATCTAGAACACGTTATTTACACTGTTTGAAAGTCAGTTTCCTTAACTATGATTCTAAGGATGTCTGTCTCATGGTTTGTTACAATAATCTACAAAATTATTATTATTAAATTATTATTACCAAGAAATAAGAAACAGCTAGATGATAACACTCTTGTGTTGAACACAGACATAAACTATGTCAGTGTGAGCATCCTACTACTTTGTATTAAAGGGATTGGCATGTGTGTATCCGAAACTATTTATTGTTATTTTATTTTTCTGAATAACAGTGGGGATGTGTGTGGCTCAGAGGCAGAGGACCTTCACAATAATTCAAATCTAAAATAAGAGTAATCTCTAGGAGTTAAATGAAATAGCACAGAGAGACATGGATACATATGAAATACTTCCCTGAATATGTCATGTTTTCTAGGATGTTTTGGGGTTACTTAACTTTGCATAGTTAGGAAATAAAATTTTATTCTTGAAAGCATAACATAATTCGTTGACTTTTATATCAAACTTTTATGTAACTAAACAGATCAGAGTGATTTCATTAATCATGAAAACATATATTCACTGCATGTATCTAGTTGAATGTACTAAAAACAAAAGGATGCAATATACTTAAATTATTTTCAGCAATGTTATATTCATGGATGTTATTTTTAACAATGAATTTTTTTAGTAACAAGCCTAAAGTAATACTTTTCCAACTTTATGAAGGTATGATTCAGAAAGTCCGATGGATTGAAATGTACAATGTTATGAAGTGAAATACAAATTCATGTGAAATAATTGCCACAATCAGGACAGTAAACACTTGGACTGTTTTGTATAATTGATGTTTTATTTTGCTTCATTGTTTTGTGCAGTGTTAGAGATTGGTCTCTACATGCACACACACACACACACACACACACACACACACATACACACACACACACCTGAATTAGGAAATTAATTAGGAAAGATATCAATTCAAATAAAAATTGGGGAATATCTATTTTGCCTAGTATACACCCTGCCCTATGGACTGGGGAGTACTGTGTAAATCACACCTAGGGTAAGCCTAAGGAGATATAGCATTCTTGCCAGACATCTCTACAAGGTGATTTCAACCCTCATACTCTAGCTAAATATTTTATTAAGTGGTGAAAATTCTAGACTCTACCTCACTTGACTTAGTAACTGTGGATTACAGGACATGATGTTTATGAGGAGTTAAGGCTTGAGAAAAGCACACATCAGTGTCTGAAAATGCCCAGAAATGCCTAATTATTGCCTTTCTCTTATTTGAATAGGAGCTCTTTGAGGACAGGGACCAGGTGTTGTGTATCAGAGTTCTGTGTTCTCTGGGTATGTATGAATTGAATATGTACTTCCATTTGTTATTTCAAAAGGCATGATTTTGCTTCAAGAAATCATACAGTGCTTGTGGAAGAATTACACACAGAACTCCGGGAAGCCTGGGTCCTACCAATTGTGTCTCTTCTTCCTATCTGAATTCTGCTGGGAAAACACATTTTTTACTCATACTTGAGACTTTGGTAAAGGGTTTCTGTTGTGCTTACAAGGAGATTTAAATTAAAGGAAATTTAAGGGACTATTTTCCGAGAAGTGTAATAAGATAAAGAAAGAGAATTGCACTAAATATATCCCTGTAATTCTCAAGATAGGATTGTCCTTCTGTCTGAGCAATATTGAAAAAATGAGCAAACCACCGGGAGCATGTCATAGTGGTCTTTACTGACTTCTTAAATGTTTTATTTTAGATGTAAGGCAGGGTTTTCTTAAGAAATAAAATCTCAGACATTACCTGAGATTTATTATTTGTTTTCTGAGCTGTATTATGATCGATACTGTCTCATTATTTCCATTATAAATCCCTTCTACTCAAGAAGCTGTAACTGCCCCAATAAAAAGAATGGCTTCGGGCAAACACTAGAAGCAGTTGCTCGGAGCTTACGGGGATTTTTGTTTTTCCACCCCTTGAAAATAAAAATCTATTAAATTCTCTCAAAATTATAGGAGTGCCGAAGTGCAGCTTGAGAGAGAGACCTGCATGAATTACTGCTTTCATATGTGTTTTCTCACCTGAATTCTGATTTTTAAAGCAATTTTGTGGGCCTCTCTGCTCAATTAGCATCTACTGTAGTATCTGGATTAATTTAGCATTGCTCATCTCATGTATTTTATATTTTAGAGAGTCTTTTGGATATTTTGTACTCTGAAGGAGACTGGATATTTTAAAGAGAATGAACTTTTAAAGTGTTGAAATTTTTAAAGACTGTGGGACGTTTAGAACTTGGAATATTTGATTGTATTCTGGATATGAGATTTGGGGGATGAACAAGAAAGGAAAGGTTATGGTTTACCAGTGTTGTGATTTTGTGTCAGGTTAGCAAGGAGTTACTCGCCAGTTTTACATCAATTTGACACAAAGTAGAGTCATTTTGGAAAAGGAAACATCTGCTACAAAATGCCCCACTAGATTGTCCTGGAGGTAAAATTGTGGCATATTTTCTTGGTTTAATAATGGTGTGGAAGGGCCCAGACACTGTGGGTAGTGCCACCCATGGGCTGGTGGTCTTGGGTTCTTTAAGAAGGCTGGCTGAGCAAACCAGTAAGCAGTATTTCTCTGTGGCTTCTATGTCAGGTCCTGCTGCCATGTTTCTACCTTTCCTGACTTCCCTTGATGACGAACTATAATCTGGAATGTGATATAAGCCCTTTCCTCCTTTAGCTGCTTTTGTTTATGGTATTTGAACACAGCAATAGAAACACCCACTATGACATTATAAATATGACAGAATATTAATATCCAGAACATATATAAAAAAACTTAACAAACATAGAACAAATAAACAACGAGTCAAGGAAACAAATGACCAATTAAAAATTGGGCTAGTGGGGTTATGAATGGAAGAAATTAAAAACGGCTAAGCAATATCTCAAACAGTGTTCATTATTATCCCCCCTCATTTTTTAAAGGCCATTTAGAAATTAAAAAGCTTTCTTTTTATTTATTCTGTGTGTCTTTCACATCATACATCTCAATCCCGTTCACCTCTCTGTCCCTTCATATCTGCCCTCTGCCCTTGTAACTGCCCCGCTTCCACCCAGTAAAATAAAATTTAAGAGAAAAGAAGAACAAAGAGAGGAAAAAAAGAAAGAAAAATCTGTTGTAGAAGCTGTCGTGTGACACAATGAGTCACATAGTATACCTGTCAGTACATATCGCCATATTGCAAGTGTTCAGTGCAAAAACTCTGGTTTCTCTTACACTATAGATGCTGGGCCCTCACTGGGACTCTTCTGGGGTATCCAGTTCCTCCCCTGTGTTGTGGAGATCCTGCAGCTTTGGTTCTGCAGGACCTGTCCTTTTTACATGCTTCAGAAGACGACCGGCAGAGTGGATATTGGAGTGAGCCAACTCATAACCTGGGTTCTAGGCATGGGTCATTGTAGGGTTGGTCAGCCCGCCAACTCTCATCCTCACCACCAGAGTGAGCTCTTCATCATCGTCCTGGCTAGTCCTCTCTATGCTTTAAGGAGCAGGGCTGGGACCTGTTCTTCAGCTTTTATGCCCTCAGAACCTGCTCACCTGAACCTACTCTACCACGGCCCGCTCTACTGTGATGTCTAGGTGAATTGCAAAGGCCGCTTTCCCAAGTCCTCAAATGAGGGACAGGGCCAGCTCTCCCAGGTGCCACAGGTGGGGAGGGGTGAGGGTGAAGACATAGATCCCTTGCCCACACTACCATAAGGCAGATGAGAGGCAGTAACAGCTTTCCCACGCTCACTTTCTGGAGACCGGTTAACCCACACTCCAGTCAATAGAGTCAGCTCAATGTGCTGCCCAGGTGAGGTGCAGGACCCCCTATAGCTGGAAAGAGGGATGATCAGCTCCCTTGCCCCCTGCAGGTGGCAGAGAATAGTGGCTGAGGTGGGGGCACCTTTCACTAATCCTCACCACCACAGGCAGATGAGTGAAGCAGGGCCAGCTATCAAATTCTCATGCCCAGAGATTCCACAACTGCCCCTTGCTTCTGACCACCTGCGGCACAGCAGGGAGCTGACCTTCCTCTTCACCATCAATAGCACTCCGGAAAGTGGGCACTGCACCTCACCTCAGTAGGGGCAGGGACACAAGTGAGCAGGCCTTGATGGCATGAGAGTATTCATCGTTTGTAACAAGTAAGGGAATTCAAATTAAAGCAACTTTGAGATTTCATCATACGCCGGTCAAAATATCTAAGATAATGGCTACTGATAATGAAGGCTGCGGAGACTGCGGGAAAGAAGGCCCCTCATTCACTATTAGTGGGCGTGAACAGCAGCACAGTCACTCTGGAGATAAGCATGCAGAATCCTCAAAAAACTAAAAACAAACAAACAAACAAAAAAACCCAAAAAACCATATGACTCAGCTATGACACATTTTAATATGTGCCAAAACACTCCACAACCTAGTTCATAGATACTTACTCAGCAATGTTCACTGTGTTCTAGTCACACTAACCAGGAAATGCGAAAAGAAATCCAAATATCCTTCTACAGATGATTGCATAGTGAAAAATTGATACTTAATACAAAATGAAATACAATCCAGCTCTAAAGGAATTTTATGAAAAAATGGATGGACTTGGAAAAGATTATACTAAGTAAGGTCACCCAGATCCAGAAAGACAAAGGGAACATACTCTGTCTCATCTCTGGTTGCTAGCTCCAAATTGTCAGATATGAGTATATGCATGAAATAACCAGAGATACCAGGAAAGCAGAAAGGGGCTGTGGTAGGCACGGGGTAGGGGACTTGAGAGGGAAATAGGGAAGTCATGGGATAAGGGCGATACAAAGCAAAAAATAAAAAATCAGCGAGGAGAAATACAGATGGAGAAAGAGAAGAAGGGAGGAGAGATAAGTAACATGTGAGAGATAAGCCTCAAGGAATTATATTGCTTTATATTTACTTAAAATTATAAATGATACAAATAACTCTCTCTCTGTGTGTGTGTGTGAGTGTATCATAAAGAACTTTATGACACTTTTGCTGAGAGTAATCCTTACAAGAACAATAGGCTATGTATGTCCTCATTGTTCTCTAAGCTCTCTGGGATTGTGATTTGTGGGCTGGTTTTCTTTGCTTTATGTTTAAAACAATGAGGACCCTAAGAAAGACATGCATAGATCTAATCTACATGGGAATTAGAAAAAGACAAGATCTCCTGAGTAAATTGGGAGCATGGGGACTTTGGGGGAGGTTTGGAGGGGAGGGGAGAGGCAGGGAGGGGAGCAGAGAAAAATGTAGAGCTCAATAAAAATCAATTTTAAAAAAGGAAAAAAGAACAATGGGCTAACAGAAAACCCAGTAGCAGGCACAATTACGGTCCTTTGCAGTGGTTGGTCATAGCTCAAGTGACTCCCTAAATAATATAGATTATTGCTGCTGCCATTAATTGCCTGTCAGAGGTCAAAGGTAAATAAGCCTCCATTGCTGAAGACACTGCACATTTAGGACACAGGACTTGAATTATTCTGTCCACGATCTAACCTGACTGACTACCTCTTTCTTTGTGGTCTAGCTTCCACGATGCCAGAAAATGCTGTGTAAACTGCCAAGGTGAGGTAACATTTAAGAGTGCTGTCCAACTTCAACACCCATGAATGGTAACAATGACCATCATGGCAGGATAGCTGTAAAAGTACAATAAGTGCTCCTCACAAGCCGGTGGTGGCCAACAGTCCTGGATGAGGAAAATCATGCCTGGCACTAGCAATCTAGCTAACTTACTAGAACTAGTGAGGCCATGGATCTTTGGAGATGACCTAATACTATCACTTTCCTAGACCACCACAATTCTAACTCCATTCTAAACCTTGTCCTTAGAACCGGAAAGAAGTGTAGCTGCCACACCTCACTTAAGAAGTTTCTCTTTACAGACAATAAAGATCATCCAAAAAACCATAACTAGATAAAACACAAAAATCACTGGATCCCAGTCATAAAAGATACATCTATACGACAGTTCCTTTATCCATGGCTTAGGAAACACCACTGAAGAGGGGTGGAATGATCAAAAAATAAAAAAATAAAAAATAAAAACAGAATACCAGGAATATGTTTTGAAATGGTCTCTTCTATAAATAATGCCTAAACAAAACCTGAACAGTGACAATATTAGTAGGCATGTTACTCTCTGGCAGGGAGAAAACACAAAAGGTCACACCACTAGATAAAGAACTATAGGCAGCTAGTGACTACTGAAAGAGGGAGAAATCACTTCTTCGAAGGATGATACCCTTAATTATTTAATACATAGGTAGTCAGCTCTGAAACCGTACACACACAAACAACTAAAACAGACTTCACAGGTTGTGTTCATGCATTTGTACCTGCTTATACATGCATACGTATATATGCGTGTGTTATAACAATCCTAGTGAAAGAGATACTATCATTCTGAGAGTGTGGGAGTGGGGACACAGAGTTAGAGAGAGAGAACTTATACTGGAGAAATGAAAGGTAAGGGGAAAATGATGTGATTATATTTTAATTAAAAGGTGCAAAAGTAATAGAAATAGCTAAAAGGTATTAAGAAAAAATATCAAACAAAGAAACACAAAGCTTCAGGGTTGAAGGAGATATGGCTCAGTGGGTGTGGTGGTTTGAAGATTTCTGGGTTTGTTGGCCACTGTACCTAACTCTAGGTACAGTAAGAGACCCTGTCTCAAATGAGTAAGTTGGAGAGATATAAATCTGGACAACAGGATACCTGAGCTTTCCCTAGCCTCCCTGTGCACATATATCTATATGCACATGATAGAAACACACACACACACACACACACACACACACACACACACACACACAAAGTCTGATGTCTCAGAAGGCACCATTGTCGGACTGAACTGAGGATATCAGTTGATCTGCATCCTCTCTAGCAGTTATTCATTAATTCATCTCATGTGTTTTGAAATTTCCCATATGCCAGGCACTGTGCCAACACTGGGAAAGCATGATGAAAAGGTTTCAATCGTGCTCCTCTCCAAACATGTAATAGTCAATAGGTCAGACTAAGAAGTAAAAAGGCAATCATGATGCAATGTATGGCATATTATGGTAATTCATTTAATTAATACTCTCCATCATGACTCAAATTATATACAGAAATGACATTGACTATATTCCACCAGATAAAGTCAGCAGCTCAGAAAGTGAAACCTAAATGTTTTAATTTAGATTACCCAAATCCAACATATGTTATACAATATAATATTATAATATATGTAAACTTATAAACTTACAAGATTTTGCTTTACTATTTGGAATAGCAATTCTCAAACCATAATTGCCTAATTCTCTCCTGTCATACACATGCATCCTCCTTGCAACCAGAGATAATTATCCCCGAGTGCATGAACCTAAAATTTGGATTATGCTGGTCTAAAACCACTGTGGAAGTGCTGAAACCACAAAACAAGAAGAAATGAGCAGAGTGACAGTGTGGGCAGTTTAACATAAACATCCAGGTCCAAACAGAAACGGCAGAATCAGTAGTTCTCTCCAAGATCTGCCGTAGCTTTCCTAGAAATAGTCAAGCCTGTTAATCCTTTCAGTGTTCAAAAGAACAGTTTGAAGTTTCTATCTCTAAAGCTAGGCATCGGCAATGGAGAATAAAAGAGACATGTTATGTTTAATCTCCAGGAAGCTTGTTATCTGAGCCTGTAGCTATTTCTATGCCTACCATCTGCTTCACCAAAAACACATACAAGCTCAATTTAAAAGTAAAGGACAGCTTGAAACATTAGGTTGTCCACAATGGCTCTCAGGGATCATTATGAGAGCCGAGCAGGTTTTATTTAGAAATATATATATATATATATATATATATATATATATATATATATACTCTATGTGTATATATGTATAACAATAATTAATGTAAAAGAAGCCATGAAGTTTAAAGAGAGCAAGGAGCAGTTATACATGAGAGTTTGGAGGAAGGAAAGAGAAGTATAAAATGACATTAGTATATTATTAAGCTCAAGAATTAATAAGAAAAAATAGAAATTATCCATCCATTATTGGCTTCAGAAATGAAGCACAGTGCACCATTTGTAGAAAATACTATGAAGATGTATTAAGATATGTCTGAAAGTATGATTTTCCTACAATGTTGAATTTCAAAGCTTCATTGAGTAATAGAATTCCTTCTGTAAGTAAAATGTCACAAAGAAGCAAAACAGAGATTGTACAAGGGTATTCCAGTCGAAATCCTTAGACTGTCCTCAGACCTTTATTTGTTATGTCTATTCCCTGCTTTTTAGAACTATAGGCTCTAAGTGTTCCTTAGGGTGTCTTGCAAGTTGTCTTCTCACAGGGCTTCTCTTGTAGTTATTGCATGGAAAACCCACCCGATTCTGCCCACCCTGCCTCCTGGACGCTTCTGAAGTTCTCTTTTTAGCCCTAATGAAGATCTGTCTTTCAAGGTTTCTTGTTATCATAGGGCCCTAGCTCCTCTCCGTTTGCACACTGGCCAAGTGGGTACTCTGGCTTCCTCTGGTTTCGGTTTTTAGAGCTGCTGCAGCCATGCTAGAGTGTTCTTTCGAACTCTTCTTTACTACAGATGACTTTCTATATCAAATTTCTCACACTGTACTTCTCTTCTTGATTTTATTTTTATGCCTTGGCCCTGATTGATACTAAGCTGTGAATGACCTACAGCCATGCCTCTGATCCCCAAACTTCTTGGCATGCTATCATTACCCAGCTCTTCCAAGCCAAGACAGCACACTCCTTGCTCATAATGATACCTCCAAGATCTGCCATAGCTTTCCTAGAAATAGTCAAGCCTGTTAATCCTTTCAGTGTTTAAAAGAGCAGTTTGAAGGTTTTTTTTTTTTTTTTTTTTTTTTTTTTTTTTTTTTTTTTTGGTTTTTAGAGACAGTGTTTCTCTTCTGTGGCTTTGGAACCTGTCCTGGAACTAGCTCTGTAGACCAGGCTGGTCTCGAACTCACAGAGATCCGCCTGCCTCTGCCTCCCGAGTGCTGGGATTAAAGGCGTGCGCCACCACCGCCCGGCCATGGACCTCCCATTTATATGGAGCATGGTTTTTATGGTAAAGACTAAAACTATTTAAGAACAAGAAATAGGTATCAGAGTCTCATTCATTTACAATTTAGAGCATTGCTGTGCTCAACAGGCAGGAAGTTGTGGGGCTGTAAGTACATAAAATGAGTTGGAAATAGGCACCTAATGAGTACAACTGTTAGGTAATTCTTTCTAGTCCAGAAGACATTTTGAAAAAAGTTTCTATGACTCTAAGAACATCATCTACAGTTTTCTGTTGTGAGGATACTGACTGAGTGTTCCTTATTAAAGCAAAGTAGAAAGATGAGAAAGGCTTGCTGTGTAGGATTCAGGGTGAGCCAAAGTTAGTTTATTTACTCCAGTGTCGCTTATGGCCACATTATTTTCAGTGAAAAGTGTGGCTGTTGCTAACGTTCTCTGGGAAAAAGAAAAGTGTGGGCATCATTACTACTCTTAACCTGCCGTTCAGATCAGGAAGTGGAAAACCCAGTAGATAATTTGCTGGATTATCAAATCCCCACAAACCACTGCGAAATCAGCATGGCCCACTATCCCCAACACCTTTCTGTCGGGGAGGTTATCTCAGCCCTCCTCATGCATTCACTGGGCTGTTCACCTCTGCCATGGTGCTGCGGTCTACTTAACTGTCATTCTGGTGTTCTGAGTGTTTGTCTTCTTTCAAAGACTAACTCTTGAAACAATTTCTATATCTTGAACACTTCCCCTTATCTCTGTGTAGATGTTCCAAAGGTGTCTGTTAAGGGAAACTACACCTGACAATATATTCTTTAAGAAACGCAGATATCTAGAAAG
Source organism: Microtus oregoni (assembly GCF_018167655.1). Classification (NCBI taxonomy): domain Eukaryota; kingdom Metazoa; phylum Chordata; class Mammalia; order Rodentia; family Cricetidae; genus Microtus; species Microtus oregoni. Next base: position 23,702 of record NW_024544791.1, read on the forward strand.
ATCAAAGACAACAGAGACTGAAGTTTGTGAGTGATGTTATTTTAAACAAATATGGGTGCAGCTGAGATCCCGTGACATTATGGAGTGTTACGTGTGATATTTTATACTTCAGGAATGACAGAAGAAAAAGTCTGAAAATCAAAGGATGAAGGACAGAAGTCTGAAAAAAATTTTAGTATTGTTTAATCGGTTCTCTTGTTGTAAGTTAGGGTGGAGTTAGAGTCGGAGCAACTTCAATGAAAAAACTCACATTTCGAAAACGTGCAATTTAAGTACGATAGCTTCTTAAAAGGCAAAACTGCATGGCTGTAGCTTTAAAATTAACACCTGAAGCTAAAGTCATAATCCAACTCATTTTAACCAAAATCACTCATAGAATTTTAAAATTAAAACTTCAGTTGTATATGAAGGACCATGTATTCTAGGGTGCTTAAATCCGTGTTTAAAAAAAAAAATCTGTGTACAGTTATTGACTTGGGATATTATAGAATTGGAACTTTAAGGGCTAGTTCCCTGGGAAGAGCACTTGCTGTGTAATCTTGAAAGCCTGTGTTCTTTTCCACGACACCCATGTATTTTAAAAAAAGCTGGGCATGGACACATGTGCATGTATTTGTCATGTTAACACCAAGTACGCTACGTGCACTTGTAGCATTAACACTAAGAGGCAAGGGAGACAGGAGGATTTTAAGGGATTTCTGGCCAGCCAGCTTAGTTAGTTTATGAACTCCAGGTTCAGGGAGAGGTATTTTCTCAACTAAATAAAGTGTAGAGTGACAGAGGGTAGCACCCAGAGACAACCTCTGACCTCCGCATGAATACACAAGGACATCCATACACATAAAAATGAAAATGACAAAAAAGGATTATATGTAATCTGCTTAAGAAATCATAAGCCAGGAACACTAAGATTGTTGGAAAGGCAGATGCTCACAGCCCTTGATGGGTCACAGCAGCCTGTATATAAAGTTCATGAGTATTCTGAGTAACTGGCAAGTTTCAAGAGCACAGTGGTCTCGGAGAGACAGATGCCCATTTGGAGACAAGCCATATCTCTGCTATCTTTCTGGTATTCCCACAAGTCTTGTGTCTTTGAGTCTGTTTCTCTGGAGAAATAGATACCGTACCCATCCAACTTATTTCAGGACAACTGCTTCAGGAGTAGAAGATGGATTGTGGGAAATATGTGGAAGTATTTTGAAAGATGAAAAGTGCCTGTTTATGTAAGCTGCCCTTCTAATGTGGTCACCACAACCACAGATTTGAAGAGCTGCTTGCCTCTCAGCTTATTCCACCTCTGCATTTGAACCACATCCTTGATTGCTGCTATTAACCCCTCACACATTCACGATCATTTACCTTCTGCCACGTATGCCCAGAGGTAGCACCAAGCTACTTTTTTTCTCTTGTAACTTTTAAGTTTCAGGAAAGTAAGACATAATAGTAAATTGGCAACTTAGAATATAAAGAGTACCTAGTAATAGACTACACATGCTAATATAACTTCTTATTTGGGTCTTTTAGGGTTTTAATAGTCATGACCTCATGGATCCCATATTGTCTGTCGTCTTGGCTTGTTAATATGCAGTTCGTGTTTTCTCAGTGAGCCAGTTTTCTGATGCTGAATGGGTCCGTGCTGCTAAGGTGAATTTAGTAACAGAGCTTTGCCATTAAGATGTGAAACACAAGTAAACTTGCAAGGTTATAATCTTTATAACTCATCTGCATTGTCTTCTTCCATGGTCTCAACTCCGTAGCTAACACTTGATGTTATTTGTTACTTCCTGTGTTACCTTTTATCTTCTACTCCCGTTAGAACTACCAAATTCTCCAGTGCTTGCCAAATCCCTTTCTGGAGAAGGATCATTCATCCTGATGAAATTCAGGATTCACTTTAGGCTCCATCGCCCACTTTTGACTCCTAGGCCAGCTGTAACCTCAAGAGTCTTTCTCCGTCCCTTCTGTGATGTCCAGGGTGTGGAGTGGAGTATGTCTCTTGCATTTAGTACTCTGTCACATGCTGCTCGGGTTTCTGCTACACTGAGCAGAATTGGAACGTAACTCTTTTCTGTTCTTTTGTTTCTTCTCCTATACTTTTGATCTTCTTTGCTTTCCTCTCACCTACAGTGTAATACATTTATTACTTTTTGCATTCATGCTGCATTTTCTTTCACCTTCCTTTGCTTCTCTTTTCAGCCTCTTATTTGTTTTTCAGTTTGTAACCTGGGTGGCTTAAATTCATTGTGTCTCCTTAAATCAAGTCTGTAACTTAAGACTCTGTATTCCTGGCTATCTAAGGATAGACCTTAGAAAAATAAAATATTTGGCCTCACTATTTCTTATATATTCTTATCTTTATGTCCTAGAGTTTGTAGAATATTGTTTAATTCAGTGAATAGCCATTCATAGGTTAGGTAGTCAGTGTGTGGGGGTGATTGACCATGTCTCTGCCTACTGTGTGCTGGGATTCTAGGTTGCTAGCCACACATGACATTTATGTCTGTTCTAGGGATTCAAGCCCAGATCCAGATCCTCACAAGTGTGGTGAGCCCTTTACTCGCTGAGCTGACATTCTGGACTTTTGGTCATTTTTTTTCTGAAAAAGAAGTCCTAAATAAATAATTCAATCATTTAGTAGGACTTAGAGAAACTACAAAGTCACCTTTTGCTTATAGGTCTTTATCATCTCTGTTACATGTAATGTGTATATTTGGTACCCATGGAAGAGGTTTCATTTCTATATAACTAAACTCAAATTATAGATTATCATTCTACCCCATTAAAAACCTACAGGTGAATAGCAACCAATGTTGGCTTAGAGTTTAAATGAAAGGAAATTATCATTTGTGCCACTTCACCTCTTTGTGTATTTAATGTGCATACATGTACATGCAAGTTTGCATACATGTGAGAGTGCACATATACAGGCATCCGCAAGTCTGTACATGTATGTTAAGGCCCAGAGTTCATATCAGGTATATATATTGGTTGCACTTCTACTGACTTATTGTGTTAGGGTCTCTCACTGGATGTAGAACTGGTCAGTTCTAGCTAGGTTAGGTAGTCAGTGTGTGGGGGTGGTTGACCATGTCTCTGCCTACTGTGTGCTGGGATTCTAGGTTGCTAGCCACACATGACATTTATGTCTGTTCTAGGGATTCAAGCCCAGATCCAGATCCTCACAAGTGTGGTGAGCCCTTTACTCGCTGAGCTGTCTCCTCTGCTCCAGTTTCGTTTTAATTTTTAGATGAGTTTGTGTGTGTGTGTGTGTGTGTGTGTGTGTGCGCGCACACACACATTGGCCAACAACTTTGGGTGTTTTCCCTCAGGTGCTATTCATCTTTTTCTTGAGAAATGACTTTTCACTGCTCTGGAGCTCATTGGTTGCTCTAGGCTGGCTGATAGTCAGAGAAATCTATTGACCTCTACTCTCCAGACTCGGGATTGTAAGCATCTGCCACTACATTCAGCTCCATCTGAGTACTGAGGCTCAAAATCAAGTCCTGATGCTTGTGCTAGAAATATTTATTCTTGTGTAGTGGTACACACCTTTAATCCCAACACTTGGGAGGCAGGCAGATCTCTGTGAGTTCGAGGCCAGCCTGGTCTACAAGAGCTAGTTCCAGGACTGACTACACCATAACCCCATCATCCATTTTCATCTGAAATCTGTGACAAAATTCCAGAAGGCTCATTTCACAGATTGTGTATTTGTCCTGTTTACAAGGAAACTTAATAATCAATGACGATAGAGGATCTATTATTGAAAGGTATCCAAGAAATTAACTGTAATAAAATACATGCAGAAGAGTAGATGTCCTTGTATCTCACTTAAATATGGTCATTTGCTTTGGGGCTGATTTGTGAAGTAAGAGGAGAGTATTATTTTTTTCAGCTGTGAGTTTGTATGACTTGATTTTAGAAGTGTCAGTCCATCAGGGAAGAGGGACATGACAGAGAAGGGGTCATTTCATGACAGGCAGGAAGCCTGGACAAAGTAAGTTACAAGACTAAACCAGCATGAAGGCCCCAAAGGTGTTCCTGAAGTGATCCATTTCTTCCAACTAGGTCTTACCTCTTCATAATACCCTTGTTCTCAAGCCATTAAAGGACTAATCCATTCAGCAGATGGATCTTTTAGGCTCTGGTGGCAGATACCACAGAGGTGTGGTTTTTCAATATTTTTAGCATTCTTTGACTCATTCAAGGTGACAAATTGTGTTTGACTAGTCTAAGCAATATTTCCCGAGAATATTTCAGTAGGAACAGAAATATGACTAGTCATACTCTATAATTCTTATTGTGCATGACCCTGCAGTGTCTTTCACAATCATTTGAATTCTTTCTGTCCTCATGTGCTATCCTTTTCAAGCTTAGACTGGATTATTGTAGATCATCTCAGTAGTCTCTTTCCTGATACATATTTACTTTGTCGTAGTTCTCTCGCATTCAGAAAGAGTGTGAGTGTGTGTGACCTATAGAACATTGTGGAAACCATGGAATGTAGCTTCAGGAACTGGGTGATTAAAATCACTGCAGCTTTCTTTCATTTTCTTAGATCACTGGGCTTAGGGGAAGCCAATCTTCACTGTGAAGACAATCAAAAAGCTGGGTAGAGAAATGTGTGTGGCAAGGGCTTCCTGAGAGGTAGGGACTGAAGTCTTGAGGTGAGGGGTGAGAGTTCTGGGGCCAGAACTGGTAGCCTAGACTAAAACAAACAAAACAAAACAAAACAAAACAAACAAACAAAAACCAAAAAGCCTACATCTCTATATGCCTTCTTGAAGTGCAGCCTGCAAGTGGACTTCAGCTAGAATTGTTGAGCAAGGTTCCCCACAGACTCTTGTCCCATAGAAACTGAGATGATATTTCTGTTTTCCGCAGCAGCTAGGTAAGGCTGTTTATGTATAGTTAATGCACTGGTGCACTCTAGCACCCACGGGCAGCTCTTGGATCTGAAACATATTAAACAAATAAAACTCCTAAATCAAACTACTAAGAAAATTAGGTTTACCCATGCTTAAGTTATTTTGTATTTATCTCAGATAAAAATCACTTTTCCTTTATTTTGCATTGGAAAACAGCTAGAGTTAAATATTTTAAAGGTAATTATATAAATGGAAGAGAAGAAGGAATTTCAATCATAGTTCACAAGTTATTATTTGAAGATCTTTAATACAGAAATTGCTATTTTTACTTCTCAACAACTATGTCCAATAATCATCCTCTCTAATCAGGTTGACAATTTCCAAGTTATTAGGAAAGAAACTAGGATCACACAATTATCAATGCTGCTTGTTGATATTTTCCAGTTCCGTATAAACTTAACTGAATGCATAAAACATATTTTCTCCTGCTGTTGATTTTTTATTGTTCTGAGGCTGTAGTAAACATGAGGCTGCTGTGCTTAAGGCTATAATTTTGTGCAGGAAACCACAGTTTGGTCTGGGAATAATTGCCACAAGGACTACGATTGAAAGATAAAGTTAGCAAAAATCTTGTGACATTCCTATTAAATTCTGTCCTCTGTAAGAAAAAATTCTAATTACTTCTTCAGCAATGAGCCCAGAATTGGAGAAAATGTTATAGATTTTATTTCTCTAACCAAACAGCATTCTTACCATTGTTTCTTTTCTCACTTTAGGTGAAAAATTAAAATAGCTTTAGTTCTTTTATTTGAGTTAAGCTATTTGACTTAAGAACAAAGTAGTTCTATCAACAATAGAGAAATTCTTTAAAAAAAAACTGCTTTGCTTTGGCTTTAACCATCTCTATCATGTTCACTATACCCACCTACAATATCCATCATTTTATCAACTGTCACTCCATTTTGATTTATGATATTATAAAAAGTAAAATAAACTTGGGACAGATTATGTGCTTTATTATTACAGAAATAGTCTAGTAGTTCCCTTGGATACCATATAGAAACTCTGAAAGTATGTTTGGGATGGTTTATCTCATCTTTTGCGCTGCAAATTGGAGTTCTTAAATTACTGTTGTTTAAAAGCTGTACTCAAAAGTGCTCCTTAGTCATCCACTTTAATATGTGCACCTTGTCTCCCATCTCTGCATCTTCACCCAGAGCTAATCCGGAGCTGAAGTGGAGGGATGCGCTTTGCATCTGTTTCTGAGAGCTTGTCTCTTTCTCATCAGGTGTTAAACATGGCTTTGCAACTGTTCACAACACCATAGGTACCTGGGGATATTAGTGAAGCGAGCTCACACAATTTAGACTCAGAAAAGACTCCAGTAGTAACCACTGCCCTGCCGAGACTTCTCCTGAGTATAGCAAAACTTACTGCTGGGGAAAAAAAATGGGCATGGAATCTTTGACTTCTCCCAAATGTTTATTGTGACATGGACATGTAGCTCATCCACATTCAGTGAAGATGCTTTCAAGGTTTATTTTAGTTTTTATTTATTCACTTTTTATTTTATTTTTATAGTGCACTTGGAAGAGTGTTCCATGTAGTTCAGTCATTGTCTTGTATCCTTTAGGAAGCTGAGAATGGCTTTGGATTTCTTGTCTTCTTAATTTCATCTTCTGAGTCCTGGAATCACATACAAACATTTCCAAGTCAGTTTTTATGGGGTCCTGTGAATCAAATTCATATACATAATACATACATATATATACAATTTCTAGAAGGCTATTATGCTATTAATAGTCAAATTCAATGACAAATCTCCAAATTGAGAGAATGTGTTAATTTATGCTAACTCCAGCATATGAATTCTTAGTTATTTGAATGTGACTGCAACTAAATGCTGATTTGTCCAGCCTTTTAAAAGTGTGCTTTCTTGTTCGGCATTTGTGTATAAAAACATTGGTATTAAACAGTAACTTCAATTGGTCCAAGTCCAAAGCTCTGTTTTCCACAGACACATAAAATTAGTTACGAATAGCCAGTATTCTAGCCTGTGGTGAGGTCTGGGTGTGCTTCCTCAGTCTCCATTACTACCTCCTGTCTGCAAACCAGGTGCACTCAAAGTTGCAAGGAAGTAAGGTCTAGTTACCAATAATTAATGGGGCTGTTTTAGTGAATGAAAGCCAAAGCAATGGCAATATATTCTCCTGGAGAGTGTTAGCCAAGGTTTCCTGAAGCTAAACAAGGACTTGCAAAAGGAAGCTTATAATTCTAGTCAACAAGGATATGTTTTACACTCATTAAACCTCAACGTCTAACCGTCAACCCCGACATAAAGAAATGAGGGAAACAATTTTTACAGAGTGAATAAAATGTTCCTTATTAAAAAAAAAAAAAAAAAAAAAAACAAGGCCAAGCTCGCCATGCTGATGAGCTGTGAAAATAATGACCCACTAAACATCTTCCTGTACTTCAGTGCTAAACCTAAGGCCACAACACAGTTTTACTCACTGAATGTACGTCCTATGAATAAGTTTGATGTATTGTATGATTGGTGATAGAATTTATATTTTCTACTCCGAGGTATTTGAAATAATTTTGTCTGAAAATAACTATGATTGAATGACATTTAAGGATAAATATGTAAACATTTATTTAGCATGGACAGAAATCTTTGAACCAGTACTTATTAAATTACCTGGTACATAAATTGAACTACTATGATTCAGTCATTTAACTGTCATTAAAAGGATTATATTAAAAACCAGCTATTGTTTAAAAGACTGTATACCCTTCCCATGTACCCTTTATCCCCCATGTCCCTGTTCTCTCACATTGGTAATCTCTTTCTCTTTATTATCTTTACACATACGCCCCCATACACATTTATATACAAGATTTTTAAAAGAATCATTTGGGCAACTTTTAAATGAAGATGGCTGGGCTAGAATACCAGAACTTTTGCAAAAAAAGAGTTTCAGATTTTTTTTTGTTCTGGACGGAGTTATCACAAAATGGTGAAATATCTATGTGAACTACCCAAGTCTTTCTTCAGTGTGGGGAGTTGTTGTAAGAGGCTGCTTGTTTGTTCCTGGCTGTTCAGCCTGGAAATAATCACACAGAAAATGTATTATTTGCAATACCATTTGGCCAATAGCTTAAGCATATTTCTGGCTAACTTACATCTTAAATTAACCCATCTCCATTAATCTATGTACCTCCGCAAGGCAGTGGCTTACCGGGTAAATTTCCAGCATCTGTCTCCAGCAGGGCTAAATGACTTTTCACTGACTCTGCCTTCTTTTTCCCAGCATTAGTTTTCCCTGCCTAGCTAAGTTCTGCCTTGCTATCGGCCAAAGCAGTTCCTTTATTCATTAATCAATAAAAGCAACACATAGACAGAAAAACCTCCCACACCAGGGAATAAGATGGTTTCTCTTCCAAAAGAGTTAATAAAATTATGAAGATACAGTAGCAATAACTGATAATAAATTTTCTTCTAACTCCAGATGGCTCCCTGGTTTTTCATATTAGAACCATAAACTAGCCATTAACATTCATTTAAACAAGTGTCACACGGCTTGGTAAGCCACTTTTTTAATTTCAATTTTTTATTAAAATTCTTAAGTTTATTTTATATACCAACCAGAGTTTCCCCTAACTCCTCTTCTCCCATTTCCTCCCAACACCTCCCTTCTACCTCCACCCACCATCCACTCCTCCTCCATCTCCATTCAGAAAGGGTAAGGTCTCCTAGGAGAATCAGCAGAGCATGGTATATCAAGCTGAGTCAGGACCAAACTCCTCCCCCTTGCATCAAGGCTGATTGAGGCATCCCACCATAGGGAATAAGTTCCAAAACACGGCTCATGCATCAGGGATGTGTTCTGGTGCAACTGATAGGGGCCCCACAAACAGACCAAACTACACAACTGTCACCCACATGCAGAGGGTCTAGGTCAGTCCCATGCACGCTCTCTACCTGTTGGTTTAGCTTCTAGCAGCTGTGTCAACTACTTTTCCCATAATGATCTTGACTTCCCCCTTGTTCATTTAATCCTTCCTCCATATCTTCAGCTGGACTTCTGAAGTTTGGCCCAGTGCTTGGCTGTGGGTATCTACATCTGCTTCCATTAGTTACCGACTGAAAGTTCTATGATAACAATTAGGGTATTCACAAATCTGATTACCTGAGAAGGCTAGTTCAGGTACCCTCTCCACTAATGCTAGGAGTCTTCTCTGGGGTCATCCTTGTGAATTCCTGGACATTTCCCTGGCACCAGGCTTCTCCCTAACCCCATAATGACTCTTTCTTTATATCAAGATATCTCTTTCATTGGTCCTCCTATCATCCCTCCCTCAACTCCACCATCCTACTCCCTCATTTTCCTATTCTCCATCATTTCCTTCTACACTTTCCCATCCCCAGTTTACCTGGGAGATCTCATCTCTATTTCCCTTTTCCAGGGTGATCCACGTGTCCCTCTTAAGGTTCTCCTTGTTACCTAGCCTCTCGGGGGCTGAGTATTATTGTCTGGTTATCCTTTTTTTACATCTAATATCCACTCGTGAGTGAGTATGTACCATGTTTGTCTTTCTGGGTCTGGGTTACCACACTCAGAATGATTTTTTTTAGTTCTAGTATTTAATATGTTATGGCAACAATCAGGAAAATTTAACATGAGAAAGGCTGGTTCACTGTTCAAAAATTAGTGTAATTCAAGAAGTCAGTAAAAGAGAAAATCTTTATTCTATCACTTCTAGACTCAAATATTTACTTGACAGAATTCAGTATTGATTCATGAATGTAAAAATAAGTATTTAAAAAAGCTTGACAAACAAGAAACAAGAAGAAACTTTTGGATGCAGAAAACTAAAAAAACAACACAAATAAACATACAAAAACCAGCCAGTATTTTAAAAGTAATTAGCATAATACATAATTGTGAAAAATCTGAATTATCTTCTCCTAAGAGCGGAAAAGAAGGATCACTTTTACCACCACCATTGACATTAAATTAAGGGTCCTATTCAGAGCAACACACTGAATAAAAATGTGGTGATTTTATTAATTCACATAGATTAATAAAAAGGGAGTCAGTAATCTCTAGAAATAAGTATAATTCCTAAACAATTATGAGGAATCTACAAATAAAGATTTTACAACTCCGAATTGAATTTAGTATAATCACAAAAACTATATAAAATATCAAAGCAGTTGTATTGTTGTATCCTAAGAACCTGCAAAGGAATGTAAGTATATACTGTCTACTCATTAATTCAATTAATTTAGTTTTTACTGAATGGGATATGATTAAGAAACTTGCTCAGAGTGTCACTTGGCTTTTCAATGATATTTAAAGAATATCACTTATTTATTAATATAATATATATAAAGATATTTAATAGTTTATATAGTAGGGCTTTTATTGAATTAGTTCATCCTCTTTCAATATCAATTCAGAGCTCACAATGCAGCCACCACAGTTCCCCAGTTACTGTATGCTACACTTTCAACAATGGGCTGAAAGAGCTTTGTTGTACTTAATAAAATAATTTATGGACAGAGAATGTATTTGATTTGCATCATAATATCTCATTACTCAATAACACATAGCTAATGGGTTACAAGGAAGACAAAGAATATCAAGGATGTTCGTAATAGTACTGTTGAGTGTGACAGTAAAGAAGACCTTCAGATTACTTAGCACCTAAAATGTCAACATTCATTTGACAGAAATACCTGTCTTCCTACATTATTTGTAAGGTATACTTATGAATAGATAATAACTTACAAGCCAAGTATTCAGTGGTCTGGATGTGATTCAACTTTTTTTTTTAGTTTTAACTAAAATATATATTTTAAACTATCAACTTGAAATATGGTAGATTGTCTCTTTAATATGTATGTATATTAATACAATATGATATTTATAATTCTTTATGAGTTCAGGCTATATTTTGCAAGGTGTTTTGGTATGACCACCCTTATTCATAAACTGCCAAGGTGTTTTCCACAAGATACCTTCATGGTAAATGTATCTCTCTCTATATCTCATATCTCTCTATCTCTCCTCCTCATCATCTTTGTTAGAACAATGAGACATTGAAATCATTTCTAGGCCCAAGTACTAAAGGATCTCAAAACAAGGAAGTAATTATTTTCAAATCACCACAGGGAGCTAAGTAAAAACATCCTCTACTTATGTACCCATTGTTATAGGAAAAAAAAAAACCCAATCACATTACAGACTATCTAGATGTTGTTAAATGGTCATTTTAATGGGACCATTATATAGTTTACAATGATATATCTAATTTTTTATAATTTTCCCTATATACATACATTATGCTATTAATCTCCTCAAATACATGTAGCTCTTTTTTTATTTCAAGCAGTGAACCAAGATAAGTATACAATTAGGAAGGAAAGTACTTGGCAATTGCAAAGAAATTTCTTCTAAGAAGTAGTCAACGTAGAAGAAAGTAAAGATTCAAAGCCATAGGTGATGAAGTACTTAGAATTCTCAGATTCATTTCTTGAATCTCCAATGAAGTTTACCTTATCTTTCTGCTATCTGCTGGAGATACAGTGGAAAACCACGTGCTACATGGCCCAAGATTATTGCAGTTCTATCATACAGGTTTGAATTTCATGCCCGATTTTATTTCTTCTTGATTCTAGAGGAAAATGACAAATCAAATTAATAAAACACTTGAAATATAAAATAGAACTAAGTAGATAAGAGGTAAAAAAAAGAACCTTTCTGTTCATTTTGTCAAAATAGCTTGAAATGATATGACTGAGGTGGAAGAGTTTGGCCTTGTACATTTCATGAGACTGTTCTATTGTGTTTTTTCCCCCCTAGAGAAGTTTCAGCTCAGACACAAAGAGAAAGGGGATTCAGTAGGCAAACTCTGAGAAGTTGTCAGCAATGGTTGGCATTCATGTCCTGGAATTCTGTTTACTCAAAGGAAATACAAGGTCAAATAACTCTGAAACCTTTCTTGGGCAGCTTGTGTAGTTCGCCAGCAGTTTATTTGCTGTGGTGGCTGCTCTTTTTAAGTAAAATCTCCTGTTTTTCCAGCCACAGTAGCCACACCATTGTTCAAGGAGTCTACTCTCAGTTTTACAATATTAATAAATAAAGGGTGAATGGTTACCACAAATGTTGAAAAGGGAAGAAAAAAAACAAAACAAACACATTTCTTTTATATGAATGATGCCATTGGAAAAAGAGTTTTACAGAATTCGGGGCAGGACAGTCCACATAAATGGCATCTATTAGGTTTTACAAGGTTGTTTTGAATTCACAGTTTACGCTTTGGGATCCTGTTAGCAGAGGACATTGTTGAAGGCCTGCAATCCAACCCAATGATCTCAATTCACATAAAGCAAAAAGAAATACATGTGAATTAATATGATTTTGGATATCTAAACTGTCCTGCTGTATGTGAAGAATGAAAGATCTCTTTAATGTTGTTAGGCAATAGTGAAGGCTCTTATGTGACCCACAAAGGGAGGTGTATTTAAACTCCAAGAAATCTTTCCTAGCCAGTAGAAAGACTATTTGAATTAGTTTGAGTTGTGTCCTAAACCTCTCACAATGCAAAAGGCATTCTTTATTTGTTAAAACACATGAGATCACAATATCAAATTGAAAATTTGACTGAATATAAGAAGAAATTTTGAGGATCTTAGAAAAATAATAAAAAACATCCCTGTGTATTATGCATTTCTGATTCCCAGAACTTGGAGGCAGAGGGAGCAAAATTGGCACTGACCGACTAGGTAGCACCTTCTGGTGCAATAGGACTAGTGGAGCTTGAGTTAAAAAACACATGATGCAATATAAGGTAATCAAACAATGAAGTGTGGCTTACAGCAGTACAAGTTCTTGCTCTAAGAAGATATACTGCCTCTATAAACACAGAATGATTACGTTTAAGGTGCTTATGAAATATACCATGCAAGATATGAAGAACAGTACCATATCACTTGATCCTCAGCTTGGGTTGCAGTAGGTCCCAGATATGATTTGTATAATGAAGTGTGGGTTCCAAAGGTTAACACACTGAAAGATTCATTTGTTGGTTTCTCAACTTTGTTGGAGAAAGGTCAGTAGCAGGGGAGTGGAGGAAGTTGGTCCTTCCTTGGATACACAGTATCCTTGCCACCCTTTCTTTCTGTCTCTGTTCTCTCTCTTCCCTCTCTATCTCTCTTTCTCTCTTCTCCATTTGCTTTCTGATATAAGTAGAATTTTCATTGATACAGCCTTCCGCGGCCATTGTGTTCTTCCTAAATGCCTTTCCCCAAAAATCTATGGCCTGAACCCTCTGAAAATGTAAACTCAAATAAACTCTTAAGTTTTCCATATCAACCACTTTGTTCACAGTGATAAAAAGTAAAAAGTAGCAACAATTTTCACAAAAGCATGCCCTTTATTTATTGCTTATCATGCAGTTATATTTCTGGCATCGAGAACTTTGCAGTCTTTGAAAAGTAAACTGATTTATTCATATTTATATTTCCAGCTCCTACCACATGACACATGATAATTGAGCTCAAATTAGTAAATGAGATTACCAGTATTGTTGGTGTATAGGAAGATTGTGATGAGAAATATTTCTTACCAATAAATATGCTGAAATCTTTTTAAACATAAGTAGCATTATTGCTATGCTAATGTTACTTCTGATTCTCTGTGAGATCGAACTAGGCCTTCTATATGTGAGAGACAGTAGTGAATCTGAATCTTGGACTATCTGAGGGGCCCTAGCAGTAGGACCAGGATCTATCCCTGGTGCATGAGCTAACTTGTTGAAGCCCACTCCCTGTGGTAGGATGCTATCCTTAGCCGAAATGCATGGGAGCCCTTAGCCATTGAGAGGAATGGATGGGGGGTGGGCTGATGGGGAGGTAAGGGAGGGCAGGAAGAGGGGTGGAAGAGAAAACTGTGATTGGAAAGTAAAATTAAATTAAAAAATAAATAAATAAAAATTAAAAAGAGTTAAAAGCACCAAAAAATTAAATTATAGATAAAGGAATATATACATAGAGGTAAATATTTTATTGATTGACAATTGATTTTGTTTTAGTGATGTACTTTCATGTTAAAAAAAAAACCCTAAAACTTTTTCAAATGTATTCTTTAAAGAAACAGCCTGAGTCTGTTTTCACAAGAGATGTACAAAACGTACTTAATTACCTAGATGTTAAAAAAAAGCACAAACATAAGCAGGATGGTATTATTTCAACAATATTTTACAATTTTGGTCTCTAAGTAAGCCACTATCATCTTTTAAATGAGGTTTTGATTTTGATAAAAATTTCTAGAAGTCCTTGTAAAAGTTGCATCACATTTAAAACTTTGAACTTGTTGAAAAAAGTAGTCTGAAGTCTCTGCATGGCTCAGGCCAAATTCTGCCCCAATGGCCCTGCAACTTGTTTCTTCCACAACGGAGAAAATGGCAAGTGAATTATCTTTCTGAGGAGCTGAGACACTGGCTGAGAGAGTAAGAGCACTGTGTGAGCAGGGGACTTAAACCCAAAGCCCCAGCAAACACCACTAAGAAGCTGCATGCCTGTAACTCCAGTACAGTGAGAGGCAGAGGTTTGCCCCAATATGGAGGAAAGTGGTGGCCAAGGACTCCCTCTTGCCTTTCTAATTGCCTCAAACTCACTTGCACACAAATACTGATCCCCATACAGAAACCACACAAACACCTCACACAGATGCACAGAGAAAAAATTTCTGAAGCAGGGTCTCACCGTGTAACCCTGGCTAGCATGAAACTCATGTAGAACAAGCTGGCCTCAAACTTCTAGGGACTTACCTGCCTCTGCTTCCTGAATGCTGAGATTGAGCGTCACCACTGTATATGCTGGAACCATAGAAGTATGTAATTTTATCTTTAACAATGAACTTTTAGATAAATTCACAGTTGATTCCTAATGACAAAAGAAAAGAAAAGAAAAGAAAAAGAATCAGAATTTAATATGAACTGAAGATTTGAGAGCCAGTAGTATTGTTGGGCAGAAAACTTTTTATACATAACAAAAATTCATTAGTTTCAGAAACTCTGAAAGAATCAATATTATGCTGCATGTTTGAGTCCTGCTTGTTCCTGGAAGTCCTCCTGATCTCTTACTGCCAAATGAGTGGTCTTTTTTAAATTGCTGTCATATGTACAATACATGTAATTACTGTCGTAAGTGAATGTCCAGTAGAAACAGATATTGTCACTATAATGCTTGAAGCTCTCTCCTAGCTGCGGGGGGGGGGGGCGGGGCTGGGAGGAGCAGAACAAGACAAACTCGGTCTCAATTTCTGTGGAACTTTGATTTTAGCTGAGAATTTAATTCTACTATGGAATCTGGTTGATACCTAGTTCTGTAGTGGTGTAGGAGGTCTTTCTGTCTATGTGTTGCATTCATTAATGAATAAAGAAACTGCTTTGGCCTGTTGATAGGGCAGACTTAGGTAGGTGGGAAGACAGAACTGAATGCTGGGAGAAGGAAATAGAGTCAGGGAGACACCATGGTTCCACCGCCGGAGATAGATGTGCTTTGCAGGTAAGCCACTGCCACATGACGATACATAGATTAATAGAAATGGGTTAAATTAAGATGTAAGAGTTAGCCAATAAGAAGCTAGAGCTAATGGGCCAAGCAGTTATTTAATTAATAAATCTTTGAGCGATTATTTCGGTTCTGGGCAACTGGGATGAACAAGAAAGCGGCTCTGAAACACTGTAACTTTCATATATAAATCTTGTCTTTGTGATTTCTCATCACACCAAGACAAATGGTTACACTGAAAAACAAAAAAATCCGGTTAGGAGACAGTTCAGTAGGTAAGGGCACTTACAATGAAAATAAAAAGACCTGAGGTAAAACCTCCAGCATGAATGTAAAAGCTGGGCATGGCCTTGTGTGCCCATCTCCCCACCATTGGGAAGACTGGTGAAGACAGGTGGGTCCTCAGCAGCTCCCTCACTTTCCAGCCTGAACCAAAAAGCTGAGTTTTATGTTCAGGGAGAGACCCTATAACAAAAAAGGTAGAGAGAGTGATACAGGTAGACTCCTGATGTGTGCAATAACCACAGAGAGACAGAGACAGACACACAGAGAGAAAATTATGTATTTCTTTCATGCAATTATCCCTTCTTAATATTTATAAAAATGAAAATAAAATAAATAAAACTGGTACCTGGGATAAAAATGTAGATTTTTCAGTTCATTATTTCAGCCTTAACACATTCCTGTTGGGCTACTCACACTGAGTTCAGGAAGCAGAAGTAGACCAGGTAACTATATTCATCCATAGGCGTGGCTGGGGAAGCTCTCAAGGGAGAAGTTGGCTAATAATAAGAATAAAATACAATATCACATACCCATAGCTTATTTCACATTTATATCCATCAAAATAGTGAGTTTGCTTAATTTTTTGATCATACTTGTCTCCACATACCATAATGTAAGAAAAAGGACACCACTGAACTGTAACTAGCCAATGGGATGGGTACAGAGAAACTTTAATACAAGTGTCCCTCATTATAACATTAGCTAATGAGAGGTAATTAAATTCTTTACCCTCAGATTCACTGGTTAACGTTATGATTATCTGATTCATAGTTGAAAGATTTTACATCCCCTGACCAGGCTATCAGTGCACAATAATTGATCCAAAATACATCTGATAATTGGAAAAGTTAGTTGGTGACCTAACAAAATAAAATTTGTAAAATTCCTTAACAGTATATAAAAACAAAATAAAATATGACAAAATAGTAAAACTCCAAGAAATAATTAAAACCCTTTATGAGTAAAACATATTAAAAAGAAATCATATTATTTAATATGAAGAAGATTAGGCTTTTTCTAAACAACAGTATTGATAAACAGTGATTTATATAAAGATCAAATGATCAGATAATATAACATATTTCCTAGTATCTTGTACTAATAGAATTATGACAAAATGATAAAATTCTTCAATAATTTTATCTGTAATTTAAAAAAGCAATATCAAGTAAAAAATTATGTGTCCAGTATTAATTAGCAGTGTTATGTCATTGTAAACAAACAGTGAACTTTAAAAATTGTAAATAGTGTCTTTAAATAAAGCATGCTAAGATTAGATCGAAACTATTGCTTCACTAAAATAAACCTGAAGCCAATTTCTGAGCACCATTTTTTTTCAGAATAGAAACTGGTTACCTTACATAATCTATCATCAAATTTCAGATTAAAGAGTTGTGTTTCTACTGAGTTTTATGGAGAGGAAGGGCTCAATTCCTGAGAAGATTTCTTTGGCTTCTGAAGGGACAATTCATTTGTTTGTGAAGACTGATGTAATCATAATTGGACTAGTAAAAATATTTAATTTGGTGTTGTAGAATTGTATTGACTTTATTTTTAAGTTCTTTTCTTGGAGTTGCTGTTTTCTTATACTACCTGCATTGAAACAGGACAGTAAAACCTAGTCTTCTCTTTAATATAAAAGAAACATATGTAGTATTATATAAAATTTCAGTAAAGTGAGCTTCCTTTAAAATAACAAAGATGTCCTGGCAAGAATATAACTCTTCTCAAATGTTAAAGGTGTCAAGAACAAACAAAAGATTTGAATGACTCCACTATTGGCTTGATTATAAAATGTCTTTAATTAGAAAACTATCCACTGATGTCCCAGACTTTGTAATAATGTTAAAATATGAAGATCATGTTTAAAATCGTAGTTTCAAAATGTAGTTTTGTATGAATTTAGTCTACCATAAGAATAATTAGGATCAGATGACAAAATAAAGTATGTTTTGGGGGAAAGGAAAGGGGATATCATTGTAATAGTCTACCTCTGTTTTTTAAAATCTATCTTGAAGTCTTGATATGTAGTGTTCACAAAAATCACAAGTCAAAACTATCTGGAAATTTGCATATTTAAAGAATTGCAGACAGCAAATGCACACTCAGAAACCTGGAAAAAATAAAATATGGTTGGTATGCAGATTTGACTTAATAAGACATTCATCATACTTTTCGAATGGATATAGAGTAGATAATTACAGCATACATGGTATAATTGTGAATATTCATGTGAATATATACCCCACCTTGATGATTAGTAAATTTAATGATAGTTTGCTTATTGAATAGTTTTTTAAAATTTAAAAGCAAGTCAATAATATTTTAGAGTTAGTCTAACTGAAAGCAAATATTTTTATAAATTCAGTTCAACTGATAAGAGTAAGATACCGTGCAAGCATTTTGTTTTAACTAAACTGATTGCCTCTAAATTTTTTTAACACCATCTTTTTCCTTATAAATTTGGTTTCCAAATATTTTTATGGTGATTTTATGAGAAATGATCGCCATAGGTTCATGTGTTTGAACATTTGGGCTCCAGTTGGCACTATTTGAAGAGATGATGGAATCTTTATGAGGTAGAACCTGGCTGGAAGAAGTACCTCAGTAGGGGCAGGTTTTGAGGTTTTCTGGATCAGTTCCTCTTCATGTTCTCTGTCTCCGGCTCCTGTATGTAGATGAAAATGAACTCAGCTATTTCCATGTCTCCCCACTCTCACACATTCTATCTTTCTAGAACCATAGGACAAAAAGAACTCTTTCCTCTCTAAGTTGGTTTTTGCCAGGGTGTTTTATAACAACAACAAAAAATAAAGCAGAAGATAAATTGGTACCAGGAGTGAGATACTCACGTGATAAAGTGACCATGTGTCCTTTATGTCCTTGGAGTATTTTGTGGAAAATTTTGGAAGTGTGAGTGGAAAAGCTATTGAATGTTGGAAACAGATTAATGGGCTTCTCTAATGGGAACTTGGAAGATAAGAAAACAGAGAGAAATGCAACAGTAGATGCGCAGCTCATGAAGTGTCAGAGGGGAGTAAGAACTTCAACTAGACTAGAATATTTTGATAAAGAATTTGACTGTATTCTGGTATTGTCCTTGAAATTTTAATGAAGTTAAATTTAAAAGTAATGAATAATTTCTTTGCTGGAAAAAATTGAGACAGTTAAATATTGAATTTATGGAATGCTTATTATTGATTACTCTAATGCATTGAAAAATAACAATAAATGAGACAGATTGAAATTTCAAAATGTGAAGTTTGAAAAGGAGTAGAACATTTATTTATTTATTTATTTATTTATTTATTTATTTATTTATTGGTTTTTTTGAGACAGGGTTTCCCTGTAGCTTTGGAGCCTGGCCTGGAACTAGCTCTTGTAGACCAGGCTGGTTTCGAACTCACAGAGATCTGCCTACCTCTGCCTCCCAAGTGCAAAAGCAGAACATTTAAAAAGCTGAAGACTGTTGGTAAGTCATATACTGAAAGGAGTATAGAGTTGCTAAAGATAATAGTATCAAATAGAAGCTTCTTATTGGTATTGGGAAAGGAAGAAATGTGTTCTGAGGGCAAAGGTTTACACTCTTGAAAATCCAATTCAAAAAAGGTTTAATAAATACTATTCTCCTAGAGAATAGAACATATTTTCATCAGTATCAGTATGCAGAAACTGCTGTAGGGTTAGTTCCTGGAGACAAACTTCATCCCAAGCTGACAGTTGAATTGTGTGGTGTTATCCACAAAATACTAGTTTTAGAGACATGAAATATGTAAGATTGAAAGGTCAGGATTTAGTCCTCTATATTTTCAGAAAACCAACAAGGGCAGGAAATATGTGGCAGTGTTGGGATTCTTGCAAGGAGGCCTTAAAAGGGCCCTTATGGGAGGCTATGATGGTGAAGCTTGGATTGTTTGGGGTCCACAAGATGTTGGAGAACCCAGAGCTGTGAGACATCTACCAATAAACTCTGCATAAACTGAGCAGAATCATCCTAAAAGACAGATGTATACTGTAGGCAGCAATGATGGAGGTATGGAGCCATTGTAGCCTCTTGAAACGAAAACCCAGGCAAAGGATATCAAGTTATAGGATTTGGTGGTTGCCTATTGGTAGTTCAATATTTCTTCACTATAGTTTCAAGTCTTCCTTTTTGAATAAGAGAGTATATTCTATGTCATTATATGATGGAGAAATGTGATTTGTTTATTGATGTTACATGAAGTCACAGTTAAGAAATTGCCTCGAGTTTTCAAATGATGGATTTTTGAACACTTTTGAGACTAATACTATGATGACTTTTAAAGTTTATTAAATGTGTTTTTTTATTTTGAAATGGTCATAAGTCTCTGATGTGAGGTAGAGAATATACTAGTTTGAATGAGAAGTATCACCTGAAGTTCATGTAATAGGAATACTTTACTTTGATGCAAATAATAATAGAATTTAATTGAATGGGCATCAGTGGAAAGATAACTGAGGATCCAGAATTTAAGACTACCAAACAATAGGATTTCTCCACATTAAGATAACCCATTTCTGTGATCTATTCATTTAACTCCATTTCTCCACCCTCCACTTTTTATGGCATGAAATAATTTTTTTTAGAATCCACAGATTTTAGTTATCATCTCACACACCGATGAATTATGTGAACAGAGACAAGAATTAGAAATTGTTTTGATGGACTTTTGATACAATAAGCAAATCATAATTAATATGTCAAACTAGATTTGAGTTTTTATGAAGTGATCTGTTTCATTGTTTCTAAAGTGAGTCTTTTGATCTAGTTGACCTCTGGGACCCCTTCCAATCTGACCATCATACAATGTATATATTTCTGGACATTTAAGGGGACATGTTAATTTTTCATTTAATGCAGAATCTGGTTTTTTTATAGCCTTTCAGATATGTCCTCTTAGTACAAGTTGCTTTGCATTTATCAGTCATTTTCTATATGCCTAGAATAGTGATGGATATAGTATGTACATGTTTCAGAGGTTTACAGAACCCTTTAAGAACAAATAATAATTATTTGTAATTAATTATTGTAAAATTATTATTATTAAATAAGAAGAATTTTACCATGTCAACTGAACTTCAACTTAGTTGTGAGATGACTGAGCTAGATTTGAATGCAGAAATACGGCCCCAATGTCTATATTTTCTTCATGACAAGATGACTTCTAATAGGCCTGTGAAATAAATTATGGAAATGTGTTGTATAACTTTAACTAGGGTACAGGACAATTATTCTAAAAGATAAATGAGGGCCACATGGCAAGTAACACCTAAAACATTTCCTATAAGTCTTTGACATTTTATTTGGGGGGGGTATTTAAAAACCTTTCTCTGTGTGTGTGTGTGTGTTTGTGTGTACACCATCATGTATATTTACTCTCAAGCCTGTCATTCTATCTAGGTGGCAATAAACATGTTACATATTTCATGCTCAATTAAAAAGAAATCTTACAAGATTCCCATGTATTATGGAAAGATCGCCATCTGTCCCCCTCTGTAATTAGGACCATCCTGATTATGTTAAACGTGTCCTGGCTCCCGTTAAAATTCTCTAAATACACATGAAGGAGAAATTGTTAAAAGTGAGTTGTCAGCAAGAAACAGGAGAGATTTAAACAAAGAAACCCCTAAAGAAAGTAAAACAAAGAAACTAGCTCAAACCTTGAGGCTTAGGTTGAATTGAGCAATAACCCTTCCCCTTCGCTTCTCATGACTAATCCATACCAAGACGCAAATGCAACTTGAAACGAATCATTCTGGAAGCTTCGGGACTTTGGTTAATTTTTCCTTCCTGTTCCTTTTTTGCTTGGAACACCTTTAGGCCTTGGGATCTGATTGGAGCCAGGAGGGGGAAATGCCGAAATCCTATAGGGAAAGCTTGCTCTTGAGGTAATTTAGACCTGATTTGGGGGGAACAAAATGTTTCTGTATGTTTTATGTTACAAGATTTCTGCTTGTGAAATTATGGCTGGGTTGAAAAGATAGAAGAATCTCAGATAACAAAGCAAGATCGAGATTGCTGTGGAGAAGCAGGCAATTGTGGAAACCTTTGCGGTGAAGGTACACAGTCAGCCTGGGGTCTCACCTTTATTTTGCGCTAAGCTATGTGGTTATTTTCAAATGTTCTTTCTGGACCTTTCTGTGTTAAAATGTATCACAGCTAGGTCTAGCTATGTCCAATCACTAGGGAAATGCAATCGTTTCATTATTATTTTTTCTTTCATCTACTCAGCTCATCCACTCAACAAATACTTGCTTGACAACAACCGTGCCAGGATATGT
This sequence comes from Microtus oregoni, assembly GCF_018167655.1. NCBI lineage: Eukaryota > Metazoa > Chordata > Mammalia > Rodentia > Cricetidae > Microtus > Microtus oregoni. Next base: position 45,743 of record NW_024544791.1, read on the forward strand.
TCTGACCATAACAGTCAGCAAAGCATACCTGACTTTATGGATCTTATGTTTCAGGTGTAAACACAGACTGTGTTAGATTGTAAGTTATGAGCAGAAAAGTGAATCCATGTGAGAATTTGAAGTAAACTCATGACTGGCTTGCCTAAGATTAATATTTAGGATGTCCAGGGGACAGTGGCACAAGGCAGGATCAGGAGCTCCTGAAATGCCTTTCTGGTGAGAAAAGCCATGGACACTGTGTGACTGCTGGGAAATCAGCATGGACATGGCTTAAAACACACGTACAGGAGATGAGCAGGGACCAAACACCATTCCCAAACTTCTAACTTATGTCCATGTGTGAAGAAAATAGTACGAGCAAGTTCCCCCAAAGAACTGCCTTCTACCACAGTTGAAAAGTACAAACCACAAGGCCTGAGTTTACAATTTATTCTTCCCTTAATTCGTCAAGGCAATTGTTAGATATAACTTTAGAAACATACAATCCATGCATACAAGAAAAAGTTAAAGAGCTTATTTAAATGAAAGGAGATAATTTGAAAGAATTAACTCTTTAACTAATCTATGCATTTCAAACAAATCAATTAAAATCTCAAAAGGAGAATTCCTATGCCTTATTTCTACTTTCCTCATCTTGCCATGATCCCCCCCATTTTTTTTAATTGTTTTCCTTTCTTTCTTAACCCTTTTTCCTTTCTTTGTTTTATTCTCTTCTCCCTATAGGTTATATGCTGTACGATTTTATTTGCATAATATTTCTGAAATGACAAGACCATACAAGTAGATAAGAAATTAGCAGTTTCCAAGTGTAATGGGATGAGTTGGGCAGAAGTTCAGTTGGCTATGGCGTCAACATAAGGGATTTTTGTGACTATGAAGACATTTTATATCATGGTGATATTCTTACGTTCTTGGATGCCATAGCATAGCTTTTTAAGATGAGATAAATGGGACAAATCAGTTTAGGATACACAAGACCTCTCTGTTTTTTAAAACAGTATATAAATTTCAAAGTACATTAGAATAAGTGTTTGTTTTAAAATATTAAGTTGTCTTTGAGGATATAATTAAAAATCTGACCCCTTCTCTCTCAACCCACTTTAACTGTCCTCTCTCATCGATTAGGCATTTTTTACACCAAAAATTCTCGTACGTCTATTTGTATTCTAATTAAGCAATATTAACAACAATGTAACCTCACTGGTTTTCTCTTAAACAAGCAAACTCTGATGCTTTGATGAATGACCTTGGTGTTGTGAAGCTGATGAGTGTAGCCAGTTGAGAGTAAAGACCCAGGTGAACAGAAACAGTTTTCAGAGAGAAAAGATAAACTGAGCTCAAAACAAGTACATGATCATATCTGGAGGAAAGAAAAGGAAGAAGGAAAGTTGTATAATTCTATTTTAATTGAGATGTACTAAAATAAAAAGCTTATATAAGCGGGATCCTTTAGGATGCTTTTGGTGCTGAGGATGTGAAGTCGACCATAATTTAATAGTATTGTTTGTCAGTGTAATTGGAATCTGGAATAGACAATGGTACATGCCTCTAAGCAGGGCTGGGAAAATGATTCTTGGAAGGATTAACTGAAGGAGACATATCCTTCCCCTACAGGGGCTGGTGCCTTCTGGTCAGCCATGAGGAGATCTAAAAAGAGACAAGTGCTGCTTGCCATATGCCCGCCTTACTCTTGCTTTCAATTGTATCTATGCCGCTGCCGCTCCCATCCCTCACTGACATGGAAGATTTAATGGAAGAGACAAGAACATCAAAACACTGTTCTAAATGCACACATATTATGATTTAGGAAAAAACCCACTTGGTCCTCAGTTCCTGGGACAGTTCCTATTGCTTAAGAACAACTATTAACAATGTGTCCATTCAACATCAAAGGATTTGGGTTTGGTTGAAGAAATTCACATGTTATTTTATACATGGATGAAACAACATAGGAACACACGGGAATATCATCTTTTATATATACTCCAAGGAATAAAAATCAGTTCTATACTCTGCACCATGAAAAAATAAGTAAATTCTTTAGGAGTAGAAAATCTAAACGTGAAAATACCTTACAACAATAGTATGTGATTTTTTTTTTAACTTTTATTGGTTCTTTGTGGACTTCACATCATGCAGCCCATTCCCACTTAAGATGCAAACTTTTTATAATGACGTAATAACAGAAAGCATGGTAAAGATTAATATTTCTATTTTGAATGCACTTTGAAAATAAGTTTGATAACACAGAGAATATTTTAAGAGTTCAAATTCCAAAATTTATATTTAGTTGGACACTTAGTAGAGATTTTTACTTTGTTTCCCATGGCACTTGTGTAAGCTCTTTGTTTACCTTAGCACTCATACAATACTTAGGAACAGCCTTTATACATATCAGTCTGAGGGAGGAGAAGCAAATCTGTAACATTTTCATAAAATGTCATGTGTTAATTAATTAAATGAACCTTAAATAAAGTTGATACAGTCATAGGGAGGCAGACCTTTGCTGTTTTTTCTTCAATGTGACTTGTGGTCTGTTTTCTATGTTTTGTATACCAAAGGTGCTGAAGGCATATTCACATCTAATAAAAAATCTGGGGAGTGGAAAGGGGAGAAGCATAGATATTTTTATATTTTAAGGTATCTTGCCAAATTCAGAATTAAAAATAATATATTCTGTGCAATGACTTGAATCTGAAATGCCCCATGTAGGCTCAGGTGTTTAAACACATGTTCCCCAGCTGGCTGAACTGTTTGGGAATAATGGTTAATCCTTAAGAGATGGAGCCTTATGGGTCGATGATGGTCACCAGAGGCTGGCTGTGACAGCTTAAACCCATCTCCTTTCTGGTTCTGTACTTAGCTTCCTGGTGACTGTCATGATGTGGCAGTTGCTTCATGCTCTCTCCTCTCTGCCTTTCTTGACTGATGTCCCCTGAAATTGTCATCTAAAATATGTGCCTCAACATAAATTGCTACTATCAGCTATTTTACCACCACAAGGAAAGCATCTAATCTGTCCAGCTAGGATGCTGTATATTGTCATATCTTGAGCACTGAGTGTAGTCAGAGAAGAAAAACCCAAACATACTTTAGAATTTAAAACATTTGTAGTTGTCATTTTATTTATTCTACATTAAACCTATCCATGGTGCTTCACAAATTTACAAGTTTCCAGGAGCATGAAAACTTCTAGAAAAGAAAGATTACGCTTGTAATGGGGAAATGAAATATATTATTTTTAGTTTGCTGGGGTCAAACTATTACATACATTCCACAACCATCTCTAACACTTGTTTTATTCTGAATTTTCTTTTATTTCCAAAGAATATTTGCATTTTTGCTTCTATTTATGGGTTTCAGCTGCTGAAATACTTTCTCTGAATCATTAAACTAATAACTACCTTTATCTCAATGAAGCTAAGACATCTGCATTGAGCTTGAAAAATATTTCTGCTTTTCATCTTTTGTTTCATTCCTGGTCAGAACTTTACCATAGTGGTAAAGTGGATATTAAAAATGAAGGATGGATGCCTATCTGTTGGGATAAATGAGTCCTGACCTTCAGCTGCTCTTCCCTCCTAGAACCTTGTAATTGAAGTTACTAGAAGATGTGCCTAGTTAGAGGATCAGAGGATGGGATTATCACCTGTTGACCATTGACTGCAGTGTATTTAAGTCTACATGGTATTAATAAAGAGGGGATTTTTGGTTTCAGTGTCAAAAGGTCTGCGTGTCGGTCTGTCTCTGCGTCTGTATTCTCAACCTTCAGCCCCTTGCCCGAAGCTCACGAACTGGGTTCTAGCGCACAGAGCACAGACACAGGGGTGCCGTGCGTGGCATCTATCTTCTGATTCATTATTGACTCTCTCCAATTGGCTTTGTGATTTTGATGCTGAGGAATCCATTCATGAACTAAGACTCAGATCTGTGTCATAGACTCAGTAGGTTATATACATGTGTATGCATATATTGTTACATGTACATAAGTGTTATAATAATAATTTTAAAAGATATGGATTTGGGAAGAGGGTCAGAAGAACATGAGTGGGGAGAAACTTCTGGAAAAGATATAGATACAGTGTTCATGTATGAAATTCTCCAAACTAAAATTAAATTTAAAAACCAACAAACATAAAGCAAACCATATGTATCCATAGTTCTGAAGATGGTTGCCACTCTAGTTCCTTACTCTGTTTCTCTTTGGTTCTTTGAGTTGAACCTCCCTCATATTTCTGAGTTCTCCTCTTTGGTGTCCATTTGTCCATTCAACAGCTGGAAAAGTGGGTACTATGCAAGGAAGGATAGAACTGTGATACAAAAGGACTAAGACGTCCTCATTCTTTCTAGTTCATATTTTAATGAGGAGCTGGGTTTCATCGTGGATATAAGTTACCTCAGTGAGATCTTCTTATAATTTATTTATTATGCATTTGGTGGGTATCTGGCTATGTTTTAGTGACAGGACATTATCTTAGCTTATCCGAGGTTTTGGGTTCCATCCCCAAACTCTAAAAACTATTATGTTTGAAAGAAGCAATAGTATTTAACAATTTAGTCTTGGTTTCTCCAGAGGCGTTCAGGCTGTGTTCATTAGAACGGAAACTGGCAAATATTAACATACAAAATAACAACATGGAGTGCCACTTGAACCGTGAGATGTGCGGCACTTCATTTGTTTGACCGAGTTCTGCTGTGTGGTGACTGCTAGGGAGGCATCTGGTTAATGTCACATACTTTAGTATCCGATCTCATTGCATGACATTTTGTTCTGTAACATTTAGTTCCCACTTGGGACTTGGAGTTGGAAACCTAAAACTAAGTTCCATTCCTGGCTTCATAATAGGGGATTGTCTTCAATAATGATGTTTGGGGTTCTTGGTAAGACATTTCAACACAGCACATTGGAAAAAATAATAGGACATTGTTATCAGTGACTTTTGTTACAAAAATTGTGAGTACACAGACAAGCCTCAGCAACTATTTGGGGGATAAAAGGAGACTTTGGTCAGTTTGGGTAAAGCTACTCTTTGTGTTTCGTTTTTCTCATATGGAAGCTTATGCATCTCCTGCAGACCTCTCATTGTCCTTTTGTAGCACATATGTGTCTTGTAAGGCTATGCTGGAGAATGTGGTTTTTAAGAATGTTTGAGCATATATTTGGAAACTGGAGGTTTCTCCAACTCAACTGGGCTCATGACAGGTACTCTCTGACAGTTCCTCAATAAAATAAGGAAGCAAGGAACTTGGAGGACCCTTATTTTTCCTTTCCCTAATGTCAGCACATAAGCTCCAATACCCAGATGTCTCTAGTTCACTCCTGAAGCTAGCCTGGCAAGTCTGTTCACTCTTTATTCTTCTCTTGCTGCCTATTTCCAAATTAATCCTAAAAACTATCTGCCTTATCATTTGGCTCCAAGAAGGCATTGCATAGCTCCAGTAGACTTTATGTAAGTGAAAATGGAGAATGTCATTCAGATGAGAAGGTAACTAGTTTTTTTGCAATAATTATCTCTAACAGTCTTTGGTATAGTTTAAAATTTTCTATCTTAAATTCGTGTGTGAGAAATTTAATCCCCATCCCAACATTACTGTGAGGTTAGGTCGGATAAAAAGCATTTGTATCATGCAGGGTCTGCTTTCATTAAAAAATAAATAAAAAACTTAATTAAAATTATAATTAGTCTTGAGGTTGTGAGTTAAAACTCTTACTCTCTGATAGTCTCCTTTCTGCCTTTCATCAAGGAATGACAGAATAAGAAGGCTCTCACCTGGTACATGCCCTTGGCCTTGACCTTCCTACTCTCCTGAACAACACAATTGTTTTCTTTTCTCACAAATGACCTAGCTTTAGGTATGTTCTTGTAACTGCATGAAACAGGCTCATTCTCCATCTTAAAAACAAATAAACATTTCTTATAGGATGTCTCAGGGCTTTTTCCACAGGAAACTAATCGTGACAAAGCAGCACATATAGGAGCCCTGTGAGGAGTGCCCTTAAGAATGTGTGCTGAGAAGTATGGAAAGCTAATAATATGATATCAAGTGTCAGGAACTGTCTCAGCTGGTAACCCTGCTGAGTTATTCTCAGGTTTGCACACTTCAGAGGGAGCCTTCATTGGATGTGGCTGCTGTAGTGAATTCAAGATGTATTCAGCAGATTTGGGTGAATGGTCAGCCTTCTGGCAAGGGAACACACACATGTTTTCGCCAGATCCATTCATTGTTGCTCTGCATAGCCTTCACTTAAGGAAAAATTTAGGGGAGGATTCCTTTATTACTTTACCACGTCAGGAAAATTTTCATGAATGTTCTTACTTCAGATAAGGTGGTATCACACTCATCAGGGACTTTGGCTTAAGAAACCAAGACTATGGTGAGCTGCAGCATGTACTGGCCATCTACTGTGGGCCAGCTTTATACAAAACTCTTAGCAAATATATTATTTCATCCTATTACTGATCCAAGTCTTAGAAATTTTGCATTTGTAGGTATTCATGTATGTGAAGTTCCTTTCCCAAATGTACTGCTAGAAACAGCCAGAAGAGATATATATATATATATATATATATATATATATATATATATATATATACGTTTCTTTAATTCAAAAGCACATGTCATTGCTTACAAAACAGTGCCAACAAAGAAGTATGCTGTATGTTGTTAAAATGGAGTACATTGATTATCATTAAATTTGTACTTCTGAAAATTGGAAAGCAGAGTTATAAAAGACATAGTGCTTTTTCTATTATAGAATACACATATAAGGAGTAGAGAGAGGTTTTGGAGTTGGGAGACCTTCACTATCTAATAGTGAATTGTGAGATAGAAAACAAACCTTAACCTTTTCCATATAAGCAGTTTTTCTATTACAATTGGTGGGACATTGCTAACATTCAAACAGAATAATGCAAAACGCAATCCAGCATAATATTTTGAAAGTGTAGAGGCTAAAATTGCATTCCCCGAACAAAGTAATCGACAGAGAAAAGTCACTACTAAAAAAGATTGCCTTTGGAAAAAGTTGTACTTTGGAAAAAATCTGATTGTTTAGATTTTTAGTCAATATATTACATTTATTCTTTATGCCCTATAACTCTAAACAAGCTTTCAATAATTTAGTGTTTAATAAAGAGGATAGTGAACTAAAAAAGTCTGTGAAATAAGGAGTTACAGTTTTAAAACTACGGTATCATCTTTACATTTACATTGCAACTAGATTTTCAGTAACACAAAAGAAAAATTTCAGGATGGTATCTGAACTCATAGTTCTCCTGCCTCACCCTCTGTGGAATACTTTACTGGCATGTTGGCCAATTAGGTCACATAGAGCCCAGGAATTGTCCCTATTGGCAGCATTCATAACTATCCTTAAGAAGTAGATGACAAAACCATTTCCTGAATATATCATACACTTGAGTCATAAAACACGGAGAAATTAAGATGGAGCATTATTTCTATCACCTAACTTTCATGGTGCTAGAAGATTCTATGTACCCTGTTGGAGGTACTCCTCAGTCTTACGTGATTGAAAACCCTGCAACAACTGGCCTTCGGAGATATGGTGCAATTATGGTGCAAATGTTATAGGAGTAACCAACCACTTTCCCAGTAAATCTAAGGCCCACTCCATGATATTGAATCCATATATGGCTCTGTTAAAGACGCCAAGAACCTGTGATGAATAGGTAATGGGATCTAAGGGATGGCCCAATACTATTATTAAATGGACACAGTATTAAAAGGACTCCTAATGACTTATTGCTGTATCCATAGATAAGAGCATCTCTCAGCTGTCACCAGAGAAGCTTTTTCATGCAGTAAATGGCAACTAACACAGATATTCCCAACTGGGTCATGTGCATAGAATAAAAGACTGTGGAGTTCTCAGTCCTAAACGGGACATACCTATTATACTCCTTCCTACAGGGCTCAGGAATCTTCAAGGAAGAAGTAAAAAGATCATTAGTGTCAAGGGTTGTTGGTAACATCAGGGATATAGTATCTTCCAGACACTATAGGCCATTTGCACATATAAATTCAAATTGATTATGATAACATGCAAATGACCTGTGTAAAATCCAGTCAGAAAATACCCAGCATATGGGGAATACAATGAGTCCAAAATTCTATACTAGCTGATAAGCTGTTATCATTAGAAGGCTCTTGGGGGCGGATGAGTTAGCTATCTTTAATGAGCAATCCACGATAGGCTAAACAGATACAAGGGTGGGATTCGCTGCCCTGATAAGCTGAGCAACTAAAAATGAACTCAATGGGGAAAAGGTGCAAAAAAAAAGTTAAGTCTCAAAGTTTCATGGAAAGGTCTGAGAGGGTATAGAGGGATGTTATGGGAGGACTTTGAGAAGGGGATGAACATGCTCATTATACAAAATTCTATAATTATATAAAATTCTCAAAGAATTAATAAAAGTGTTGTTAAGAATAAATTAGCAAAGATGCTAAGCAGATATGACTGTTTTTTACAGAAGATCCCCCTGTTTGGGATATTACCACAAGTATTTGTTTCATACACTGTTGTCTCAAGACAGATTCACAAAACATTAGAAAACAAAGAATTATTATTAATATGTAAGTATAAAAGAGAAAGAAATTAGTTATATGATGATGAATTATTTAAAACTAAGGTGCTATCCCTGGTTCAAATAGCTATGCATATAATATGAAGTCACTTTTGAGAAGTGAAAATTTGATACCATGTGTTGCTTAATTGCCTCCTTCAAACAGAACATCCCCTCTCTAAGTGGAGTTCATGGGACTCTGGAAAGTGATTATGTACAAGTCTCAGGAAGCACCTGAAATTTACAGGCTTTACAAGGCTGGTCCGCACAGTTGTCTAAGTAGTGAGTGGTTGCTTAGAGACAGGAGATGCTCTGGTAGAACTGCTTACAGGTTGGATAGGGTGCTCTGGGGTTTAGTTTTCATGCTGAGGTAGGCTTCTCAGTGTCACTGTAGGATCTGAGACATCAGATCTTTTATAGACAACTCTAAACCACTCAATGATTCATCAACATAGATTTGGATAGAATGGCTTCTTGGTTTGTCATTAGTTTCCTATCCGGGGTGAATGGATGTTTCTTCTTCATCGTTCTCCAAGCAGTTACCCAACAGCATCTAATTCCTATGATGAAGTCTATTAATATAAACACAATCTTCTGATGCTGTATTTGAAATGGGTAATGTTCACTAGAATTTATAAACCTTACTAGGCAACTCTAGTTTATTGTCGTGTTCTTTTGAATATGTACTTCCAAATCTTTGCATGCAAAAATGATGATTAAAAGATGTGTTCTATTCACTTATTGATAAAATTCACACAGGTTGTGATGATTTGTTATAGCAGCCCAAAGAGACTAAAGGTGGTTTTGGTGTGTGTATGTCTGTGCTTAAATTTTTCCAATTCATATCCATGAATTGACCTTGTTTCTATATAGGAACACATTCTAGGGACTGCAGATTAAGAAATTAACCAATAATATAGTCCCTGTGTTTAAAATTTGTTTTAAGCCGGGCAATGGTGGCGCACACCTTTAACCCCAGCACTCGGGAGGCAGAGGCAGGCGGATGGATCTCTGTGAGTTCGAGACCAGCCTGGTCTACAGAGCTAGTTCCAGGACAGGCTCCAAAGCCACAGAGAAACCCTGTCGCGAAAAGCCAAAAAAATAAAATAAAATAAAATTTGTTTTACTTTACCATTAGTACTGAGTTAAAACTCAATTATGTAGATGATTAAAAACCATTATTTTAATAAGGTAAATAAATTAACAATAAGGAAAAATAAAAAAATAATTCAAGTTTATTATCCTAATTGCCACTAATAATTTCTACTTACAGCAATATAGAGTTACTGCTATTCATTGGAAGAAAGTGGGGTAGATTATTGGTTCCAATAAAAACCATCATTTTCTTGAGAGTCTTATAAGAAAAAACATGGTAGGAGGTTATTTAATATTATGTTGCATTAAAACAGGAGAAAAGTAGAAAGATAAATGAACTATTCCTGTAGAAATGAACTATTCTTATGGAAATAGGAGAGCTTAACAATTTTCTAAGTGAAGTAGGGGGTGAAACGTAGAGATTTTTCTGGATGAGATAAGGAGGAAGGACTGCAGACATCAGTCTGAATCTATCCTTTAGTTCCATTTGATTTCTACATGAGCATAAGCTTGAGAAATGAAAGGCATTTTGCATCCAGAACCCAATATCTGGAAAAGTCGGTGAGATAACCGTTTCCTTAAGATCCAGTGTGATCATCCTGCAGTGTTTGTCATTGGAAAACTTCATAATAATACATAGAGTTCTCATAGACGTTGACCTGGATACCATTAATGTCTGAACATATTGATTTGTGTCACACACAAAAAAGTATTTGTTAAGGATTCGGGTTTAAATACTATATGTTAAAATATTTTAATGTTGAATTGAATTAATAATTGACCCCTAACCCTAAGGCTTCCCATAACCATAAAACACGGTCCTTTCAAAATGTATAATACCTCATGGAAAACTGGTTTTAATTTACTTCTCCTTGAAAGACCTCTTTGAGGGTATTTGCATTGTCAGCAGCTTAAATTGACCACAGAAATGATAACTAAATAATTTAGAAAATTGTAAGATGATTTAGGCATTTAAGATGTGTATAAGGTAATTAAAACCAAACCTTAGGAGGGTTAAGGCCACACTGCAGTTGGTTATTCTGCAGCTGGGGTCATTGCCTACATTGTATAAAGGCATATGTTCAATTTACAGTTGTAATGAGGAACATGGGGTGTTTTGATTCTTCATTTGCTGTGCTCATCTCTAGAGGATGCAATTGCCTGCATTAAAAAAAATGCACATAGGCTCTTTTGTGGAGGGCAATAAAGTGTCAAATAATACATGTCACATGCATGTACCGTTGGCATATGGCTTTTTTCAGAGTTTGGAATTGTTGCCTTTAGCTGCTATCATGATGGAGACTCATGGAAATGTTCGTTATTATCCACTTAGAAATAAGACCAGCTTCTTTGATCCTGCTAGTTTGATCATGATTATTCCATTTTAACTAATGCATGGTGTTTATAAATGTGTTTCAGTAGATTGTTTACTTACAATCTGTTTTCCCCTAATCTACAAAAGGAAAGAGGAATGCAGGTTGTAAAGTTTTCCTTTGTCTCCTGTTGAGTGTATACATGAAACATTAAAAGATGCAACATTTTTTACATTTTTATTCTACAATGAAAACAATAAACGATATTGGGTATTCAACTCTTTTTTGTGCGCTGATTTCTCAAAAACATTTGCACATGTTCACGGGAGACATTTAAATAAGTGTCTCCAGCATCATTAGGATACAAGTTGGAGAATCAGCTTCTTTTCACTGTAAACCTGTAAGTCACTCCACTGATCACCCTGTAAGGTGTGCAAAACTACAGATAGCCTGGCTGTGGTCAGGACCTTTACGTCTTTCTCCTTTGGAAAAACAAATGGCAAATGATTGGAATTGATTAAAAATATAGCTTATTTTAAACACCCTTAACTTTGTACCTGCCTACCACTGAATTTGGTTACTTTTTCTTATTGTCCTTCCTCTTTTCCTCTTCAGTTTTGTGGCTAATTTTTCATGCTTGCCTCTGAACCTCAAACAACTCTGTCCTTTCTCTTTGTGGTCACATGAATGAAGATTGCTCCTTCACAGCGCCTCAATTCCTTGACATGCTAGTCCCCTGCACCTGAAGTGGATTGATAATTTCCCAAAACAGAGTGGTCAGAGTCATGCCTAGGCTGTTTCTATTTTTTGTCTTAAGAAGAGAAAATCTGGGGTTTTGGAGTTGGAAAGAAACAATTTGGAAGCAAGCCTCCGTAGCTAACTACCGCCAATCAGTTGAGAGAGGCTGAAGGAGGCGAACAAGTGAATAGAGCTTCATTTCCCAGTTCTGGAAGAGTTCTGATGTTGTCCCCAGCACCCTTCCAAGATAAATCGTTTTCATACCTTAGTTTGAACTGCAGAGATGTCATCTGTCGACGTAGACAGAGCTCTTGACACAGGATTTCTTTACATCCATGTGTGTTGTTTTAAAGTGCAGACCATTATCTCTTAAATAGTCTAACTTCCTGTACATATATCTTTATTTAAACAAACTTAGGGCTAGCAACTTCCTGATATGAAACATGTCGTTTACATTATTGACTACTCAAACCAAGAATTAGCAGCATTCTAAGCTTAGAAGTGTGCCACACAAAACTACTGCTCCAAACTGGAAATATGTCTACAAACTCACTTGGACCCTGGAATCAACTTGCATTATTATGTTTTTTTTTTTTATTCCTGCCTACTTTTCAAATCAAATGCATTGGTCTATTCTATCCCCTGGAAGTCTGATTTTGCAGCTCCTGGCTTTCCTCCAAAAGCCTTTCATTGCTGCACAAGCCATCCTGGTTTTCAATTCATCCTTCTTTATCCACTGTGTAAACTCGGTGGACCTGAATGGTTAGGAAAACTGAAAGCATTTGGTTGTTATTAGGGTAAGGATAGCCGGCTCACACATGTAAAACATTAAAGAAACCTTACAAATGTTTGAGTAATTTTTTTTTCTGTTGTTGTTGTTTGGAGCTGTGGGGCATTTAACCACATCCTGCCATGCACACAAGCCCGGAGATTCTCTCATTACCAGGTAGAGTGGAGGTTAATAAAAAGAAAAAAACCAAAAATCAAAACAAAACAAAAAAAACCAAGGACAGTATTTTTATTTTCTTTTCCCAGCATTTTATTGCCTTTATTTAAATGTAACATAATATACACTGTTCAGCCTTTTGGGGGGTGGGTAGAAGGAAGGAGTGATTCTCTATCAAGGAACCTTAGTGCCAGCACTGGCAGCTCACATGGCCTTGTGTCTGTGACTGACACCCTCTAAAGTGGTGGACCAGTGCCCACACTTCCCACGGAGGCACAGCTCCTAAAATTGTGATACTTTTTTTTTCTTTAACACACAACATTCAGGACTGAACTTCTTTTCTTTCAGTAGTTGTAAAAGGGACTACTATTATCAAACAAAGACCCAATATATTTTTTTTAATGCGGAAAAATCTTCACTCCTTATTGAATTGTTTCTGTATTTAACTCTGTTAACTTGTATACAGAGAATGGTGTAGCGTGGGGAAGGGGGAAAGATGTTTTCTATTTTTGGACTCTGCAAGCTTTGATACATTTTGCTAGAAGCTGTTTAATGTCTTGAGTACTATAATGATGACTGTTTACACGTAGTCTCTTTAGTAATCTAAATGGCAATGTGAAATAAGAATCCAACGTCTGCCCTATTTGCTGTTACTCTGGTCATTGAATACTATAGTTTGTCTCCCCAAACATTTAATTTTGGTTGTGGGTGGTCTGTGTTCATGTGTCAGGTATAATTATTATTTTAAAATAAAAGAAAAAGAGAGACACCTAGTTTTTCTAGGGATGCATTACATTAGAGCTCTCAGACCCAGTTACCAATTAAATGTTAACGTACAGAATCCAACCACAGAAAAGCATACATTTTAAAATCCCATTTGTCACAAAACAAGCTGAATGAAAAATACCATGAAATGCAGCTATACCCATAAACATAAGCACTGTGACTCTGTGCACTTCTCTTGAACTAACGCTTTACAAAGAAATCACAAAGTATGACTTTTGTGGAATTAGAACATTCTCAACAAAGTGGATTTTTAAATAACTGATTAGCTTTTAACTCAATATTTTAAGTAACTGATTTGCACTGGCAAAAGGTCCACAAATCACCAGCCGTTGTAAGGTTAAATTATTAGTAAAAAGAATGCTTGCTTAGTCTTTTGTTTGTACCAAAATACTGTATCCAGACAATAAAAAATGAACAGATCTTCCCAAAACAAGAAATAAGAAGATAAAACTGCAGCATCAATATAGACTTAGAATTATCCTTTAAAATATTTAGAACAAATAATGTTTTTTTACATTTTTAAATCATTACAGACACTGCAAATAAGGCTTATGTGTTTATTTAGTGAAATACAAAGTGACAGTGAGTCGTACACTTACGTACTGCTTTCTATACCTGCTCTAAGAAAATGAATTTTGATGTGGTTATATTATGGAATCTTCTAGAACACTTTAAATGTACAGAAAACAAGCTTTATTTGGTTTTGTAAAGACTAGATCATACAGCTTGAACAGGTTTTAGTATATGGTTACACATATACCAGGATATATTTGCTCAGTTTTAGCCCCTGGGAGAGTTGTACGTCATACCAAATTCCTGTTTGGTTCCTTTTGGGGAGAAGCATTCTGTGGGATTTACAAAGGGTTCATGCACATGAAGATAACCTTTCCGTCATTTGTGACTGTGACCTATAGTGAACCATCATCAGAAAAAAAAAAAAAGAATGAAAACAAAAAGCAAACAAACAAAAAAAAACAAGGTTAGGCTAAACTCTAATAATTCATTTCCTTTGCTTTAGTATATTTATGGAGATAAAATAAGGCAATGAAAGAGAATTTGCTTGGCCTTGTATGTTTTTAAGTGAGGAAGCCTCAGAACTGACACGTGTTGGCAAATGATGACAGGTATCTATTCCTCAAGCTACAGCAGAACTCTGCTATAGTCATCACTGATGGTTCTTACTGCAGAAGTGTAAATGAAGTCAACTGATAGCACATAGGGCCCTTGTGCTGCTCCCTTGATCTCATCTCCTATTTCTGAAGTGTTTACCAAGTTTTTAAAACACTTTATCATGATCATGCGTAGGGTGCCAAAATAAAAAAAAAAATGAGAAGGCACATCAGAGGGCAGCGCTGAGGATACTCTTTAAAACCCCAAAAGATATTTAACATCCTATTAAATAAATAACTTAGAAAGAAATAGTAAAGGATGAAGGCAGAATGCACAAGCATACCATACTATTTGTATTGTTAGAACAGTTTCACACTAATATGCTTATATTTGTAAATCTGATCCAATTCTTCCATGGTGCCACACCCAAAGCTCCTTTGGTTGTGCATATGATATGACCCAAGTGCTTTCCAGTAAATGCTTGCGTGTCTTTCTGCTCATTGAATCATCAGGCTTGAATGAGCAATGAAAGTCTTTGATATGTGTTCATATTCCATAAATAACTTTCCCAAAGATCATTCAACAGATTGTTCCATGTCCTTTAAGTTCTATCTCCGAAGTCCAAAAGCAAAAACTTAAACAAACAAACAAACAAACAAAACCCAGCCCACAGTGTTGTTCACTTGGGGATAACTTCCATTCCATTTGATTTGCCTCTACCATGGGTATAAGGCACGACACAGAGCTAATGGAAAGAACTTCATATGTCAGCAGTGAGTACCAAAGACTCCAAAGCTTTCCTTCCTTTAAGCAGGTTGAACTCTGTGATATGCCTTTGCCTTTTACTCTACAGTCTTCTGTGAGGATACCAACTCTAACTCTTCCTGGTCAAAGAGTCTTTGGTTGTACTGCATCCACCAATGGTGCCTTCTTCTATGAGTGGACCACCATTGGGAGGAAATGAGCAGAGGTGTTTTTCCTTCGTGTTTTTTGTCCTCTCCTGGGAGCTCCTTTTCCATTCAATGCTACATACATCTGCCTGCCATTGTGCTGCCAGTTAAAGGATGCATAGGTGTTGTATCCATTTTCCTCTATCCTCTCTTTCAGCTTACAGTCGTTGTTAAATTCTTTCTGCAAAGAAAAAACAGTTATTTATTGGTATGGTGTTGATACTTGACTCCATAGGATATAAACCATGTAATGAGTTACAGAGAATAGTCCTGTTTATAGCTGCCATTTTTACATAATGCTCAATTCTTATAAAATATCAACAACAGAAGAGTCAAAATTTCTAACAACAAAACAGATTCTGTGTTTGAAAACACATGACTCATCTTTGATTAATAACCACAGAACCACAGCCACATTTTCTGGCCCTTTAATAAAATGATGTGCTTTGACTATAGCATGGTTTAAGTGCCCAGAATGGTTATCAGAAAGTAGATACCACATCAACAATATTTATGAGGACAGTATTATAGTATTGTCTTTGCTAGTGTTCAATGTAGGACCTATGGGAAAAACAGAATCTCCAGAGATTTGGGTTTATCACATTTACAAACATTATCTATAAAGGTCAACCCAAAGAATGTTTTGAAGCTAAGATATAGAAAATGCTTTCTTTGGGGATTGGGAATGTGGCTCGCTTGGCAGAGTTCTTACACAGAATGCATGAGACTCTGGGTTCTATTGCTAGTACTCCATATACTAGACATGGTGGCCTATAACTATAATCCGAACACTAAGCATATAGAGCCAAGTGGATCAGAAGTAAAGCTACACAATGAGTTTCAGGCCAGCCTTAGCTATGCGAGATGCCTTGTTTTGCCATGTCAACGTAATTATGAACATAGTAATTGAAAATGCATTCAGATGCTCTCACTGGGATATGCATCTATGCCTACATTATTTTTACATTGTACCAAGGAAGTGTCCACGTGGTTTTAGGGAGTTTTAATGGGTCAAGAATTTTTTCTCATCTGCTTCCCAAATACAGTGTCTTATTCTGAAATTATTAACAGACATGAAAATCTAAAGAAATATCCCTGTGCTCTTGATACAAAATAGAGTAATAAAGAAACTAAGAACAAATAGTTTTCGGGTTCTAATCCCTTCATGTACCATAAAGGTCTTGTGGGTACATTTTGATGGAGGCTTCAATTGCATAATTTATTTCACCTCAGGAATTTTTGTGTTTTCTAATTTTTTTTTTGTTGGATTTTTCGAGACAGGGTTTCTCCGTAGTTTTTTGGTTCCTGTCCTGGAACTAGCTCTTGTAGACCAGGCTGGCCTCGAACTCACAGAGATCCGCCTATCTGTGCCTCCGTTTTCTAATTTTTGAAGAATTTATTAACTTTAAAATGTATGTATAGATATGTTAACCTGTATTAGTTTGAGTATACTATATTCCAGTCGGAGCCCACTTGGGTCAAATGAGGGCATCTGGTCTCCTGAAACTTGGGTTTGTGAACCTCCATGTGGGTGCTGGTAACTGAACCCTGGTCCTCTGCAAAAGTAGGAAGCAGTCTTATCACTGAGCCATTGATCCAGGCCCCAAGTTAAATTCTGGTTTATAAATTTTCATGTTTTAGTGGGGTAGGTAATAATTTAGAACATAATAATGAAACATTGCATATTTACATTGATATTATTCGTTTATTTTTCTGTTTCCTGGAATTAAGTAGTAGCACGTATTTCTCATCTGTAAAGTACTATTAAATGTAAAATTCACATGGTTATAGGATTGAAATGAAAAAAATAAATTATCAAAGATAATTCTTGCAACTAATGAAAAAGCATTCACTAGAAAATTAAATATTTTATGAACTTATTTAATTTTTATACTTATTCATCAGTCTAAAAATATGGATTTCAAGCAAATGGATCCTTTTGCACTTATTAAAAGGGTATGCAATTTAAAGAGTCAGGGACAAGGCCAATAACACAGTTCATTGCTGAAGACTCTTGCCTTGAAGACTAAGTGACCTGAGTTCCATCCCCAGGAACCATAAGGTGGAAAGAGAGAACCAACTTTCCAGTTGTCCTTTGACCTCTACACTTGTATTGGGGTATGTACCCGCCCTCTCATGTACACAGACAGACACACAGAGACTAAACAAATGTAACAACTCTGTTCAAAGGAAGACTGGGACTGTTTCAGGTAATTTCATTTGGAGATGCTTATTTTTTTTCTTGCCATAATGAATTTTAAGAAAACGTTTTTTTTTTTTTAAAGAAGTGTGCCTTAATATTTTTTTTTTAAATGAGTGTGTCTGAGTCAGCTTTTTCATCCCAGATATTTTGACCCTTGGGATGTAACTAAGCTGTGCCATAGCTATAATCTCTGAAGGATGGCCTAGACATTCATGAGATACAGGCAGAGCATGGCTACTAATGTTTAAGAAAAAGTTTGGACTAATGTGAACATTTCTCCCTGCTGGCTAGCCTTCACACTGAAAGGTATTACGCAGGCTGATGAGGAAAACCTATTAGTAGTCTCCTAGGTCTGTGAACCTTGGGAATTGCAGTAATGACTGGTGTGACAAGAAATGCCCTTTCGTGCAATCGTGGTACAAATATTATGGGAATAACCATCACTTTCTGATTAGATATAAAGCCCATCTCACAGTAGAAAACGCATGCCCTCTTGGGCATGGTTGGGGAGTTTACAGGCCCCAGGAGTGAACCTACTACTACCATTTTGCTAAATAGAGAGTATCAGACTGCCCCCCTAAATCTCTGTCTCTTGACTGGTAGATTAGCACACCTTTTAGAATTCTGGGATTCCTGAAGGCAGGATTGCCATTTCGGATTGAGGTCAAGGTAAGAGTCAGTAGTTGTCTGCTTTGCTTTTTCAGATCTTCAGGTTGAACCCAATTTCTGTTTCTGAGTTTTTAGTAATTGTGCACAGGAAAAGATAAAGAGGTAAACGTATATCTTGATGGAGATAGGGGAAGGATCGGATGATGAATATGCTAAAAATACATTGTATGAAATTCTTAAAGATTTAATAAATATATTTTAAAAGAAGTAGCCTGTGTGTTTTTCTGTCTACTTTTTGCATGCCTGGCAACTGAGGCAGAATATTATATTCCCTGAAACTGGAGTTACCTAAGGTTGTGAGGACCCATCACTTGGGTCCTCTTCAAGAGCGGCAACTTCTCTTAAATGCTGACCTATCATCTCTCCTTGCCTATGACATAATGTTTTTAAAAGAAAACTTATAAGCGATTAATTTTGTTTGGTGGTGGTGGTGGTGGTGATGGTGATTTTTTTTTATTTCTCTGTTTCCTTTTCTTTCTTTTTTAAATGTCTGTATGTGTGTATATATGTACATATTGGGTCACACATGTGGAAGCCAGAAAATGACTTGTGGGAGTCAACTCTCTCCAATCAGTTGAGTTCTGGAGATTGAGCCCAGGTTGTCAGATTTGCTGGACTATCTGGCAGGTCCTCAAACATGTTTAATGGGGAAAAAAAAAACCAAAAACAGAATTTTTGCAAAAGTGGTACAAATTTACAGCCCTAAATGGAGCTATTTTTAAAAATGTTCTGTTGCTTTTTAGGCTCCTTTTAGAATAATATGCAAAGAAGAAATTGAATTAAAATTCCTGTAGACCTCATACTTCACGTATTCATTCTGGTATGACTGGCTTGTCACTTAACAGTAGACCTGATATGAATAAAAGACCAAACTAGGCCATTTCTAGACTTCTGCTTCTCAATTCTCAGAATTGAACCAGAAGCATGGGCAGCGCTTGGCTCCACGTTGAATGTATAAATTCCTGGACCTTATCTTAGACTCTGAATCAGAGAGTCTAGGCCTGCCTTGGCCGCATTATTATGTCTTTTAACAATGCCTCACATTGATTTTGAGGCTGACTTAGGTATAAGAACCACCACCAACACTTATGTTAATCAAAAAAGTGAATTTATTTATATATTTAAAGTTAAATTCTTTTCGATGCTGTGAAAAAATGTAAAAGTGCACACTATCTGGCTAGAAATACATGAGATTATTTAAAAATAACTGTGTCAATTGTTTTATCTTGGCCCATTTATATTATATATATATCCTCAAAAAATGTAATTAAAATTTTATATAGCTATATTCCATATTTTCTTCTAGAGTGGAATTCAGAAAAATTTAAAATCATTTAGTATTTCTTTGGTAGAGTTTTAGGATTAAAACTACCAAACATAATCCATTATCATCAACTGTTCTTCTGGTGCTGTCCTTCAGATGGCAATTAAGTCTTCACATAATATCTATAATATTCATGCATAATTAGAATTAATGACTATTACCTAGGTAAGTGCAATTCTAGGGTTCATTGAATAACTTGGAAAAAATCATGAGTCTCTTGATATGTTTCTCCATTTATGATTTTAACAAAACCACGGAACATCTGTGCCCTAGTCTTTTCTTCAGCTGTGGTAGACACTCATAGTATATGAGGTTCCATTCCACCCAAGGTTTTTGATTTAAGCAATTCTTCTCCAAGTTGTCTCCAGTCCCCATGCTACTTCGTTCACTTGAGTGAAAGTCTGATTGACTTGCAGTTCTACACATTCACAAATGCCAGTAATAGACTCATGGGCCAAGAACTATGGGATTATTGAGGTGAACAAGATGCTTTGCTGGCCCGTGAGATGCTGGTGACCCAGCCCCTCTCACTGTGAATCTGGTTAGTAATGATGGAATGACCACAAGGACATTCATTGTCTCCTCCTGGAAACCATTCAAGTCTCTGGTGCTAACTTAGTGAAATGTGTTTTGAAAACGAAAGCCAGCTACTTACTGAGCCATAGAGTTTCCCCTTCTTGTTCATGGCTAAGTAATAGTTGCTGTTAATGGCTTTGACGGCAACAACTCCGATTTCCACTGATGTTATCTCTAGGATACCTAAAACACATAATTACAGAGGCAAGCTGTAAAGAGTCATCTGTGCTTAGGTGGGAGAAGGTAAAACAACCAAAAACAAATGAAAAGGTACATTTTGTATTATCGCAAAGCAAAAGGTAAATAGTGGGGTAGCCAAACTGAGCCAAAACTGTGTTGGTGTGGACAATTGTCTGTATTTTGTCAATTATGTTTTAAATAAATGCTGATTGGCCAGTAACCAGGCAGGAAGTATAGGCAGGACAACCAGACAGGAAGTAGAGGTGGGTCAATGAGAACAGGAGAATTCTGGGAAGAAGACACAGTACTAGCCCAGGCACAGAAGAAGCAAGATGTGACAGCCTCGATGAAAAAGGTACTGAGCCATGTGGCTAACATATACTAGAATAATATACTAGAATAATAGGCTAATATAAGTTATAAGAGTTAATAAGATGCCTAAGCTAATGTGCCAATCAGTTTACAAGTAATGTAGACCTCTGTGTGATTTCTTTGGGACTTAATGACTGCAGGAACAGGGCAGGACAGAAAACTCAGACAACACTGTGTGAATAGGGTGAAAACCCCAGTGAATACAGGAAGCCAGTAGTAAGACTTTGGGAGTTTCCTTTTCGTTTTCACTCTGAGCATATACAGGCAAATGTTGTTTTAATTAAAATGCTTCCTTTGCAACCTCTGCATTTTCAACCCCATAAATATTGAAACTCCTCTACTCATCTTAGCCTAGGTTTCACAAAAACTTATCAGAGCCCACATCTGTACTGTGGTATTAAATTAAATCCACAGCATATGTCAGTGATATGTCAGACTTACCTCAATCTGTAAAAACAATGGCAAACTATTTTTTTTTTGTAGCACATTTAGATAAACTAAATCCCTTGGCTGCGTTTAACTGATAAATTCATTTTTGACCAATGTGTTGACGTGCTGAGGCACAGGGAAACTTGCCTCAGCATCTGTACAACCTTACCATAGCAGATACAATGCTCCATATTAAGGGCTTTTTCTCTGTTTTGAGAAAGAAAGGAAAGCAGAGGGAAGCAGTGATTAACAAACAAGACCATTTCCTCCAGGAACAGGTGTTTGGTTTGGTTTATGTAAAGATGATATCCTCAGAAAAGTTTGTAAGCAGGTGTGGAAAAGGCATTTGATATAGAATGCAAAAAGCCCAGCCATTTCCACCAAAGATTACCTCAAACTCAAACTCATTTGATTATTTTTAACAGAGCTTTTTCAGGCTGGATGAACAGCACAGTGAGGAGAATGTGGTATCGGGAGTTAGGATCTACGTACTTGACTCCCAGCTCAGAATCTGTAGGAAAATGACCCCAGAAGATATTAAACCATTCTATGTCTCCCTGTCATTTGAAAATTGGGCAAGATAACAATATTTCTCTCAGAATCTTGCTGTGAAGGCAAACAAGATTATATGCACAAAGTTATTAGTATCTGCCTAAAGGTCAAAACTCAAGTTATTATGAGAGGCATTTTTCCCCTGAATTTTTAAACTTCTTCAAGAGACTACGGAACTTTTCCATAGATCAGACAAACTCCCCATTGTCTTAGCCAGTTGATGTGGAAGGAAATCATAATTACCATGCCTTGTGTATCACCTAAGATGACAAACACCATCTTCAATAAGTATATAAAGTGTGTTCTCAGATTTTGTCCCCTCTAAGGGACATGAATGGTTTCTCTCCTATTCTTTCCCAGCTTAGTCTGCCCAGAAGCTGGTCGTAATGCCAGACTTTTCTGACAGTGAAGCTGACATAAAAAGAGACTTCCACTGGATAACATGAAGCAAAACCTCTGTCGATGTGTCAAGGACGTGCTTGATTTCACACAGCATAATCTTCACTAACATAGCATCTCACTGTGCTTGCAAACCCAAACCAAGGACATCTATGAGGTCTGTTTGGGGCAAGGTTTATGTCATCAGTATGTCTTACTCTATGCTGGTTACTGCCCTTGGGGCATGCACCCACATATTCATTTGCTTATTTAAAAAAAGTATTCTCTTGCAGTTTGTTTCTTTAAGTTTTGTAACTGTTCCCCAAGGAGGTATTGTCATTCTTATTGTCAACTGTAGATTAGACTACGGAAGATAAAGTTACATAGCTCTCACACAGGTGATTTTTAGGTCCATCACGATGGTTATATACATCCAGTCCCATGGCTTTCACACTTCCTTTCCCCCACCTCTGAATATCTTCATTTCTCCATCTTTCCCTTTCCTAGAAGGGGATTCTGTAGGAACCATTTAGCAATATGATTCTTTAGAAACTCTTAGTAAATGACAACATGCTATTGTCACAACGATGTAGGTGTTCCACAATGGGAAAACTTCTGAGTTTTAGAGGGTGAAAAAAGTTAATAAACTTTGTGACAAGGAAAAAGATACCGACTAGACAGGAAGTGATATTCTGGTGGTATTTAAGCTGCTGTGCCTGCAGAAAGGGAGAATTTGTGGCATACAACAGGTTTACTAAGACACATTTAAATTCCTTGAGTTTTACCACAAATGAGAACTCAGTATTTAAAGGATTGATCAAGCATCTTTTTTTTTTTACTTTACAGCTAGTTTGAGTAAGAATGCATAATATTTACTTTTAAGTATTTTTCAATTGAGGCATTAAAATGCACATGTCTTAAGGGTCATCACAAGATGCTCTACCATGAATGTGTATTGCTCAGGGTTTGTATCAGAATAAGTCTATCCATCTCTACAAAAAAGGTCTACTATACTTTTAAAAATAGAAAAAGGAAAAAGAAACTTAGGTGATTTAATACCCCTTTGAGTTCTAAAAACAAGCTTTGGTTGTACCACAGTTACTAAATCATAATTTGGAAGCTTTGTAGGTCATAGGCAAGTGCTGGACTTATTTATTGCAAACATCATTGAATGTGGATACTTCTTTGTGAGGAACCAAGCCTGCAGGGCATCCCTGCTTCTTCACATGTAATTTCTGCCGTGTTTAGTATTTGGTGAAAATTATCAGGTTTTCTTATTCAAATTATTTTTGAAAAGAGACTCCATATATTTTTGTGGTTCATTAGATCAATAGTTATATGTGTCCACTTTGACATGAAATGCAATACCAGTTGGAAGACATAATGCTAAAGAATGAGTAAAGAGTATATGGCATCTCTCTGCATTTCTTCCATCTTATATAATGCTACAATTATCTCAAAAATTAAATGTTGCTAAAAAGCTTTTGAGAGCTAAAGTGATGATTCAGTGGTAAAGACATCTACTGTCAAGTCTGGGGACAATTGTAATATAATT
The DNA here is from genome assembly GCF_018167655.1 of Microtus oregoni. NCBI lineage: Eukaryota > Metazoa > Chordata > Mammalia > Rodentia > Cricetidae > Microtus > Microtus oregoni. The sequence goes on from NW_024544791.1 coordinate 69,504, forward strand.
TCAATCAATATGTTGAAATATAACATGGTCAGGATATTGGTATTAGAAATTAAACTTTTTAAGTTAAATCTCTCCCTTTCCCACATGAGTTGTAGATTCCTTAGCTGATCTATTGTATGCTAACATGGGAAAACATCTTGGGTAGCCATCACTTTTAAACTATATATATCAGGGCTTAGGTAACCCCACTCAGTATTGTGAGGCACTCTGCGTGGCTATGCACTTCATTTCCTAAGAATTACTAATTTGGGTCTCATATCTTTTATAATTCATCTTCTTTAAGGAATCATAATAACCACAGTTGTGCTTATTATATACACTTGATACATAGTCATTGAACGGCAAAAAAAAAAAGAATCAATGACTGTGCAAAGCAAAATTGGGCATTTCTGAAATCTCAAATTTTTGTTTGTTTTTGATCACAGTTATACTTGTGAAATCATGCATTAATATTTTCATTAAAATGAATATGAAAGTAAGGAAAACAAAATGAAGAAATGTTAATGAATTATAAGATGAATTTGATATCAGTTATAGGTAAATTATTATAAATGTGAAAGTTTTTGTTGCTTTTAAGTAATCTTCAACTATTGGTTTATATATAAGTAGAGAAGTTTTGAAGTGATATTGAAAGGTTATTTTTAATGTAGGAGCCATGATTTAAGCAATATTGATTTTGAGACAACAGAAGATAACAGAATAACATATCTAACTGTATTTATTCACTGAACCATCTCTCCAGCTCCTTTAAATTTAATAAAAACAATAATGTAGCAAGATAAGGCTGTAATAAAGGATCCTCTTGTGTCATCTACTTTTACATATGATGGAAATTTCCAATTAATCTAACAAGATATATCAGAGTTAAACATGTCTTTTACATACAAAAATAGTCTTGGAGAAATTACTAATTATAAGTTAGTGGACATTTATTATTTTGAGTATCACTGATTTGATGCTTGGATTTAAAGTTTCTCTGTTCTTTCTATATTGTTGGGCTTTACTAATAAGACTGTTATTTAGTAATATACCAAAGCCTTAGATAGAATCACAAGAGTGAGGTATATATGTATGTTGACATTCATGGCTACATAAACAGAGAGACCTGAACTAACTTGTTCTTCCTCATCATGTGATGCTGTCTGCCATATTGTTGCCACAAGAAAGGTTTACCAGATGTCCAGAACTTGATGATGAACTTTTGCTCATCTGGAACAGTGAGTTCAACAAACCTGTATTCTTTACATGGTACACAGTTGCATTTGTCTTAGATTTGAGCTCAGTTTGCTTCTTTCCTTACTGTGACAGTTAGAACATCTGAAGTCCGTATCCAGTGTTGCTTTCTTTCTACTTGTTTTTTATTTTCCCTTTGATAATCACATAATATTAAAAGGCCTCAGAGACTATAGAGTAAAAAAAATTACCAAAAACATGGATGTTACTTGTCAACAAAATATTCCATAAATATTTGATACAAAAAAAGATGAAAAATTACTAAAGGAGATCTACTTAAGGAGGGAGCAAGGTATGTTAGTGTCTATGAGTGTACAGCCAGTTTAAACCTGTCTGGGTTGTATTGAAAATAAAATACCATTTGTCTTGGAGTCATATCTGTAATACTAGGGTGTGGACACTCTAAAATGTGTCTCCCAACAATAACAATGAGAACACATTTTTGACCTGTCTGAAATAGTGCATGTGGTTAATTTGACAATTTAGCTTGGCTTCTTTTGAAAGAATGGCTAAGTAATTGTTATGATCAGTATAGCTAGAATAATATAATATTGGTTATGTTAATTGTATTTATTTATTTTTGATTATCTTCTTATTCCCTTAGTTAATTTTTCTTCTCATTATGTAGATTAAAGGGAATTTCAGGATCCCGTTTTTGGTCATGAAATTTGGAAAGGTGCTTAGTGTGGAGGAAGTGGATCTGTAGTAGTTGTGAAACAGTGGATGAGGTCGGCTTTCCATCTCTGATGCTGGGTAGTTATGGATGCAGGTAATCCCAGAGTCTTAGTATTATTTGTACATTGGAACTAACTGCCCATAGCTCACTAGGTTGTGTGGCGTTTTAGAGAGAGGGCCATTAAATCTGTGTCCTGTCAGCTCAGTCACAGAGTCACAGAGGTGTCAAGTTAACAAACCTACTCCAGTGGTTCCCAAACCCAAACCTGCCTAGCAACCATCTGGAAGACGCATTGAAATATGGGTTGGTTGGGTTTTTGTTTTTAGTTTTTTTTTCCTCATTAGGTCTAGGCTGGATCCCTGGAATTAGATTTTCCAGCATTTGATTTTCAGTCAGTTTTGGCTCCGCTAGCACAAGGACCACCCACTGCTCTATACATTACAACTCAGAGGCAGGCAGCCGCTTTGATGCATGAAAGTCATGGCAAAAACATGTGTAGAGAAGCAGACCCACAACAGGAAGAGACGCAAATGACGGCAGCAGTTAACGTCCCCTGCGAAAGCTTCAGATAGATGTGGACAGAAGAGGATTTTCTTCTGCATAACAGGTGTGGGATTCTTGACATTCACACAACTTTCAAAACATGAATTTGGAATATGTGTGCTGGATACATATCATTTCTTTTCTCAGCTTTTTAAAGATTTGAAATAATATTATTATCAAAGAGGCTAGAGAACAGCTCAGTGATTAAAAGCATGCACTGCTCTTGAAGAGGGCCAGAGGGACCAAATCCCTTCTTTTGGTCTCCATGGGCACCAGACACATACATGGTGTACATACATACATGCAGATGAAGTACACATTCACATAAAATAAAAATAAGTATTTTATTAAACATAATATTACCAGATTTTTTTTTCTTCTAAGACTGTAGAAATGTTAACGGAAACTCGGGAGACTTTAACAACTTTTATTGACATTCTGAAGTGATTATTTTTATTTACAGACAGGATTAAAGGCCTGTATGTTGCCCTTAAAGCTTTGCTTATGTCTGTGATGATGGTTCAGTGCAATGGGGATTCATTTTATCACCAGACTTTCAACCCAGGTTGAAGAAATATGCTTTTCCTAGAAAGATCTTATCTTTCAAAAGGGGACAGCACAGTAGGCTAGTGCTTAGTCTACGTCTGGGCTATCTGGCACAATTATAGACGTGGGTCTCCTGTTCAGCATAATACAGGACAGCTAATTAGTTTCCCTATTAGCTTGGAGACTCTTGACATTCACTTAGAATTAATCCTAAATGAGAAAATCTTTACCAGTATTCCATGAGGAGATATATATTTCTTAATTCAGTAAAAACCAAATGACCTTTAACATTTTCACTTAGTAATTTAAGGCATAGGATAAACTCAGCCATCAGCTTGATCTTATGCATGAGAATTAAAGCCAAGTCTAAAACAATCATAAATTTAAGACTAACTGGTAATTTAAAGAACAAGTGAAGCGTTTGGTCAGGGGATATAGTTCAGTGGTAAAGAGCTTAACTAGTATGCACAATGTCTTGTGTTTCACACCAAGCATCAAACACACACACACACACACACATACACACACAATTTTAAATAGTTAACCTATCGGCACTGAACTAACATTTCCTAATGTCAGAAATTTATGATGGGATTCAAACACAGTTTTTTAAAATTTTATTTACTTTTTAAATTCTGTCTAAGACCTTTCTTACTGTGTTTTATTACAAACAAAATGTGACTTCAGGTCCTTGATACTGATCAGTAGCCAATAAATACTTGGAGTTAGTGATCTAATGTGTGTTTTAGTTATGAGTTTGATACTTTCTGGCTGTTTTTTTCTCACTAACTGTTCTGATTTTTTTTCCCCGTGGCTGCCAATAGAAAGCAACTTTGGGGAAAAGTTTTTATTTGACCATAGGCTATGATTTCGGGGAAGTCAAGGCAGGGACTCAAGCAGATTGTCACAGCACACCACAGTCAGGAGCAAAGAACCTAAATAAATGCATCCATGTTTGCCTGTCTCATCCCACTCTCTCTTCTCTCTTCCTGTGCAGAACACTCTGTCTAGGGAATGGCGACATTCACAAGAGGACTGGGTCTTCAGACATCAGTTCTCAATCAAGACAATTTCCCGTATACTTGTTCGTAAGACAGCATGATCTAGGTGATTATTTATTAAGTCTCTCTCGAGTAAAGATAAAACCAAAACACAAATTAACCTTATCTGAATATGTTAGGAAACACAACTTATCAATTTTGCAAGTGTTCTGTTTTCTTTACTTTTATATTACTTTCTGTTAGCATATATTCCCAGTAAGACATAAATCGTGTTTTTCCGAGGGCTCTTCATAACCGTCTGAGTTTGTTCCAATATAAATTTGCCTCACAAAACAGGAGAGGATTTGATGGTAAAGTACATACTTGAACTTGCTTGTATATGATTGACGGCTGGTCCCAGTTTGAGACGGGATCACATGGGGTGTGGTGGGATACACAAAACACAGGTGTTTAGAGTGACAGGTACTTCCAAAAGGGCCCATTCAAATGGTGTCAATCAAAACTTTGAAAAAGGAGGTGAGTAATGTTTTTCCTAGATGAATTTGACCAGAATATATATTTGTATAAAGTCAAATACAGCTATTATTTCTCTCACTTTATTAGATAAATGACTCTTAAAATAATTCTACAAAATCAGAAATCTTGATTTAAAAAAAAAACAGGGTATCCTAGATACATTACACAAGTGACTATACCTCCTATTATTATATTTCACATTGTGAAAAAAAAAAGGCCTGAGTGATTTCATATGTAATGCAGGTCTTTACTGAACATTGAAGAAAGAAAAAGTCTGCTATTCTCAACAGGAAGTGCTTTCCTCACCAGCAACCACCATAACATTATTGCTTCCAGAGAAATCAATAAGTGATTTATGATCTCATAGCTGTGTTATGCATTAGTCGAAGCCAGAGGACTCCTTGAGTTAGATCTACTGCAGGAAAGTGTTGGCAAACATCAATTCTCATATATTTTTCACAACCTAAAATTAAGTTATAAATTATTTCATAAATCTGCATGCATTCAAAGCCTGTGATCAGTTTAATTGAAGAGACGAACTTCAGAGCTTCAAAATGAGTAAAACGCCACTAAATAATAGTAATTAAAAAGACTAGCTTTTTTCTTTTTTAAAGTGAGAAACATTGAGAGATTTTAAAACTTAAGGAAGGCTATGGTTTAGCACACTGTAAATTCAGAGAAGAGCTTGAAGAAATGTAGAGAATGTCTGCTTCATATCCCTTCTCTTCTACAAGAGATGACACCAGGGGATTCAGAGAGATTGGAGAGCTTATCCGAGCACCTGTAGAAAGGTCACTCAGGACAAGAAGTAAATCCCATGTCTATATTCTTCCTGGGCTCCCGTAAACATTTATAAACAGTTGGCAGCCAGGCAAAGACGTTATATCGACTTTATGTTTTATAGACTAATTCGTCTTGTTCATTACACAGAAACAATTCAGTCTATTTGACTCTAACCATTGCTTTTTATTTATAAATGAAGAAAAAAATTAAAGTTAACACAAAGGGTTAGATGAATTACTACATGAAATATTCTAATAAATTATCATTACGCTCTTTTAGATATTTATCTTAAATATAGCTCAATAAAAAGTCTACTCTATTTATTAATTTTTAAAGCAAATTTCTCTTGTGTACCTAATTCCAATGTAGTATTTTTCTTCTCAACTTAATAAAAAGGAAAATGAGTGATTGGAGCACACACTGATGTTATTGTTGTTCTTTGTCCACAAAAAAGTTTTATTTGATATGTTGAAGAGTTCATAAATTAGATAAACATGGATGGCTCTAAGTAGTAAAATACTTAATATGGAACAAGTTTTGGGGGTTTAAGGTATGGCTCAAACACATATGCTTGCAAGCCTGACAAATTCTCACAATAAAATAAATTAGCATTAAACTCTTTTCATGACTACTTAGAAATGTAAATTTTGATTTGACTGTGAAATTTCTTAACATGAAATTTTCAAATCATAACTAGAAATTGACAAACTATGTTTACTCATCTTTATAATTAAATGCTATATTTTGGTAAGTCATGGCAATTGACTATGAGAAATTGTTTCTAATACTTAGATTATGCTCCTTAGATTACAGCAAGAGTAAGTCAGACCAAGGGTAGAAGCGATATTCTCAAAGTCCCAGAAAATGCTCTGGATTTGCACACCTGGCCCAAGAGAGAAAACAGAACCAAGGATTTATTTCTGGCCATTTTCAAATATAGCCAGTAAATTAGGCTAGAGTGGGTACTTCATGTAAGTTAACATAAAGTGCTTGTTTGGCGCAATAGTTTGAATTGTGTAAAGACAAAAGTTAATGCATGGTGATGCAGATGTTCTAGTCTAGAAAGTAAACAGGTAGTACTGGGCTGGGAAACGTTCTAGGAGTAAACACTGCTTTTTTAACCACACAGGAAGAGGGAGACTGCTTCTTCAGCAAGAAGACGGGGTAGCAGAATACAAACTTGTGATTCAGTCCTGTAATTACATATGGGGCATAGAGTGTCAAGCAAAAGTGTCAAAGTTCCGATTGAACACACTTTTGTTGTCATTAAATCTTAGGTTAACAATCTGTAAAGGAATTCCCAGAAAGAGTGAATCCTATCTGACACCTTATGACCTCCTCATGTGGACAAAGAAAATAAATTATGTCAGTATCACAATTCCTCAGAAAACCGAAGCTGATACTGGTTGAAAACTGTATGTTCTTGATAAACAGACTTGCTTTTTCAGAAAAATACAAGATTTCAAATAAGAACCAAGGATAAGAGGAAGAGTTTATGACATGTTACAAATTATCAGTAGGAGTGCTTAGGAAGGATTTCAAAATGCAAAGAGGTAAATCATATCTCTACCTTGGGTATCCTTACACACACTTAAAGTCCACAATATTGCCATTTAAAGAAAAATTGCATGCATATATACAAACACATAAACACACACAGTGAGAGGGCTAGAGAGAGAGAGAGAAAGAGAGAGAGAGAGAGAGAGAGAGAGAAAGAGATTTATACTTGTAGGAAGTTTGAGCAACTTTATAAATAAAATGAGTTGAAAGCAATATTTAATAGTGCTTAGAACATTCACTTGGGATTACAATCTATTTCAGTTCTTGCACACATAAAGTGTCAGTATGGTGAAGAATCAGAGGGCAGAAGTGATTAACAGGAAATCAAATCCTAAAATTTAGCAGAACAAGGAGAAACATTATATACATCTGTATGCTAAATTTAAATACTTGCTTTTACTCAATTTGTAGCTTGTTCAAGAATGGCAAACTTGAAAACAATTAGAAAATTATACAGGGTAAAATTCTCTTAATTTCCTTTGGTTATATCTAACTCAGCTGTGTGTTTAATAATAACCTACAGCTTTGGCTTGAGCTATAGATGCATGCTTGAGTACCCATCTAGCATGTGCAAGCTCCTGGGTTCAATTGCCAGTATGTACATGCTCAAAGACATACATGTAAAGAATTTCAATATTAGAACATGAAAAAATGCTTTAATTTACATTTAGCTGTAAAGTTCCTAATGTCTTTATCTTTAGAAGACTTATTAATATTATTTACTGTTCATAGTACATTGTAATGAGGAAATTGGGTTGATTTGCTCAGTCTTGACTGAATGAGTTTTTGTCAGGCAGTTACAAATTCAATGAGAAGCATTAGTCTATTGTAATATGTGTGGTTAATAGTTCCATCACTAACTGAGAAGACCAAAAATGTTTTAAAATCTCATCAAATTCAATTAAATGACAACACACATTTCTAGGTAAAGCGCCTGGCTTTTTAGGCTAGGATTTAATTATTGAAAATATCCATAAAAAAGAATGGGTTTTTCCAAGAGCCATATGACTGCCACTGAAAATATATAAAGTAATAGCATATGGATTGAACAAATTAGATTTAGGAGTATATATATTTATATGCAATAATAATTGTTTTTTTAAAGAGGCCATGAAATAGAAAGAGAATGAGGAGGAATATATGGGAGGATTTGGAGGAAGAAAATAAAATAGAGAAATACTATAATTATATTATAATCTTGAAAATGCAAAAGAAAAGAATTAGCAAGCACCAGCAGTTCCATAATGCTCAAGTTCTGTTTCAATTGTCGCTGCTTCTCTTTCTAATTCTAGATCAGAATAGAAACTGATCTGCACCCTCTCAATTTAGTACCAACACTCCCGTATCTCAGTGAGGATTATTCTTGAATAAGAGTCAACGTAAGTGAATTTTCACATAAGGAGCTTACAAATGATATTTAGATGGATGAAAAGTGAGGGTCCTAATCTACATTTCAGAAGGAGATATATCTGTAATTTTTTTTTTTTTTTTAGAAAATAGGCTAAAAATTAGAGCACCAGCCGCACGGCTTTATTTCCACAGTTGCTGTCATTCAGTGGATGAATAGATAGGTTGAAAAATAGATGCATGCACATCTGTCTCACACAAAAGAACAGTTAGAAAACAACTTCAAATTAAATTACACAATGACATAGCGAAAACAGAATTGATCCAAAATAGAGCTGCCCTCTAGAAAGCTGTTGATAAGGAAATAGAAGGAACAATCAATTAAGGAATTTCTAGTATGAGTAGATTACAGCTATTGTGTAACTGAGCATCTTTCTTTTAGGCATTTACTGTTGTGGAGAAATGTTTAGTATGTAGGTTTAAAGCTAGTTTCAAATCTCTGATCTTTGACCGCACAGCAGAGGTGAGAGCTGTAATGAAGGAAGAAGATAGAGCGTTTGACCGAGGGGTAGAATGAGGTCTATCTTGTTCTGGAGAGAACAGTTCTTTTCTGTCTCCTTCTGTGCCTCCTTTGTCCCCCTTTCTTTATGCTGGACTAGCAGGGCAGGTTCATGGCAGATGCCCAAATATTAGCCATGGGAAAAATTAATCAATCTGAAAAACTCTTGTGGGCAATGGATCTGTTTGTGAGCCTTATTTTCTTTGGAAAGAAGAGCCGTAGGAGCTCTTGGTGTCTGTCCTTCATTTTTCAGTTTTGAAGTTCCATGGTGACACTAAGTGAAAAAGGAAGCCAGAATTTCCACCTGTAATTTTTGGCAACTCTAAGCATGGTACTCAACGAAGCTGAAATCAGAAAACCCACGTCTATTTTCTACACTCAACACAGTCCCTAGCCTATGGAACAAATCCTCACATGATTTTGGTTTTGTTTGTTTGTTTTGTTTTGTTTCTCGAGACAGGGTTTCTCTGTGCAACAGTCCTGGCTGTCCTAGAACTCACTTTGTAGACCAGACTGGCCTTGATCACATGATTTTATGTATGTGTATTTTACTCAAAAGCAACAAGCTGGTACCCTGAAGATCTGATGGCCCAGTGCAACTTTAAGAAAATGTGTTGACAGACTTTGATGTTTAGTGCTTAAGAGTCTTGTAGGAAACAAAAAAGCAACTGTCGACTCTGTGCTCTAGGAAAATAAAGGATAAAAAAATAACCTCAAGTCTAAATGAGAATTATTGTACTTAGGCTTCTCTTGCTAAATCTACTTCTTTCATTCACAGGAGCCAATGACCACTTCTCTCTTTTTTGTGGCATAGTGTGTAGTCATGGGAACTTTTATAAAAAGAAACTCTTAAAGAAGCCACTTAAGCACAGAAGGCCAGTGTCCCAGCCCTAACTCTGGATAGTCTTTGTCTAAGAAGCCAGGGATGTGAAGGTAAGGAGGTCTGGTGCAAAAATCCAAATATAAACAATTGTTTGTTGACTCTAAAACTCCAATGAGTGTTTTCATCTTGAGTGCTTAACAGCTTTCTGACATGTTGGCAGATCCTATCTTTCCTCCTCTAGCCGACAAACAGCCTCCTCATCCCTCTTTGCCTTCACAGTCATTCAACACTTTAACTCTGAAGAGGATGACAAACTCTTTCCTTTAGGTGGACTTAAAAGACACAGGAAAAAATAGAGCCATTTAACACCCCCTCTTCTTTCATTATCACCATATCCTCTTTTTATGGTTTCTTCAACTTGTCACAAGTCTACAAAGACAGCCGCTAATGATTACATTTGGGGTCCTGGGTTCTGTGATCTAAGTGCACAGGCTTCTGCCACATGTCTTGTCCAGTTACACTAACTTGATTTGCAGAAAGAGAGTTTGGGAGACATTTCCTTAGGCTCTTCCTACTCACTCTTCAATGATTGTGGATGCTCTACTGTTAGATTTGTTTTCACCTCCACCTAACCTTTTCCAAAAATACTGGCCTACACAGGGAGTGAGTGTCTTTGCTAGCTGACTACTCTGTAAGGCAAGCACACTGGAAAGTCAGGGATATACTGACACCAAATCATGCTAGCAAATTCTGCTGTCAAATTAATGGGAGCAAAAAAAAATATGAACATTTATTTTCTAGCATGATTAACTTCTCAAACAGATTTTATTTATTTCCCTTAGCTCTTACCATACTCCTGTTGGTGAGAGGCTAGCCCATACTGACAACCTTATCTATGTACATAAAATGCTTATAAAAGGAAGAAGAGGATGTCCCTGAGGAGAATTGTCCAAGAAGATTTTTATATAAAATAAATGTTTGACATATTTGAAAATGTATAGATGCAGACTTTGATCATCTCTTAGCAAAAAGAACCAAGCCATTGATTCCTTTTTGCTTTGTTCACTCAGGTTTTTATTGTATCTTTCAAAGAAGATTTATCTCTAATTTGATTGACATGTTTGATGCTAGCCTTTTAAGTTTGCACCATTGTTTTTCTACCTCAACCAAAACCCCTATTCATAGGACAATCTGAATGAAAATATCGCCAAATGAACACACTTCCAATACAAAAAAACATTTGCTTTAAAATTTATGGATCAGTCTTAAGTGCTTCAGTGAGATTTGCCAGTCTCCAATACAAAACAGCTGCTCTCAGTGGCATGCCAGGTAACAGTACCCAAGTCTTAAGAACGGCTAGACAGAAGATCATTGTTCCAATTCGTCTTTAGATCTACTGAACCTGTGAGTTGGCACAGTTTCTCTTCCTATAGTAGACAGCTTGGCTTTCCCCGGGACACAGTTTTCAGAATCATCACATGCCCAGAGGATGCTGTACTGCACAGCTAGTCCAGGATGAGTCCCATTGATAGAAGTTTCCTCCCATTGATAGTAGTCTGGTCTTTTATATGAATGAACTTATCCATGAGCTAAATCTTTTAAATGTAATTTGGCTATTTCACTCTTCATCTGGTAGTTGTTTCAGAACTATAAAATTGTTTAATGTGCCAGTAAACAACCATTCAGAATCTCTAAAGGGTGTTGCAGTTTCAAAAGTAAGTTAGTTAGAGAAGTAATTATAAGCAAAGTTATTAGGCGACACTGGCAGGCAATGGCTGCCTTTCTCTGCAGCGGGTTTATTTTACAACTAAGAAAGCCTCCTTCTTTTTATCTGTGTGGCTTCAGCTGCTCATAGGTCCTACTGTCTAATTAATCCTTACTTAAAATTCATCTAAGTAAGTTTAACATGGGTAGGAAGTTGGTTTTTGTTAGCTCTTCCACCTTTAACCCTACCGCACATCTGGGAAATATTCAGTTTGAGAACAGGTCCAAGCCTTTTGGCATTAACTACCTTAAAACATTAAGATATCACCAGGAATTTGCCTCTGTTTCAGAAAATGAAAAGCATATTTGAAATATAAACAGGAGTGTGCCACTAGCATTACTGGTAGTGGTTGCAAGCACATTCTTTTATTATAAGAGTGTCAGAGAAAAGAGACTCTTAGATGAAACCTGTGGGATCAGCCTAAATGGTTCGTTCTCCTAAAATATCTAAGTATGCATGTCTGCGAATTTTGCAAGGAACACACATTGAAAACTGCTGTTTGGCGTCAAGGTTATTGTACTTTTATTAAGAGAAAAACACACGCCTTATATAATGGCATAAAATCTTGTCTAGCTCTTGGGAAAATATCTAAATTATAACTTATAAACTGATAAAATTAAAAACAGGAATTATTAACTCAATTGATCAGACAGTTTTAATTCTCTGTAAGGTATTTTTATTAGTTTTTAAAAATCCTTATTTGGTCATTTTCTTCAGTCTCCAATCATCCCTAGTAATTAGATTTTACATTTCTGTTGTGGATAATTAAAAGTGAGCTTGAGCAAAACCACATTGCAAAACTGCTTATTGGTCACATTATGAGAGTTACAACTTCGTTCATACACCAGAATCATGACGAAGGAGAAATGGATAAATGGTGTTTGTACTGTTTGTTTGTTTGCTTAATTTGAAGAAATTAAATTTAAAGATTTATCTGGGAGTTGGATTTGCATTTTTGAGCAGACCTTGTCCCCTCATAAGGGCAGAAATTTAGGTAGACCAGATAGCCCTTCAGATTTTCAGGCACTTCTTTGAAGAGTTTATCTGTTGCCGGCACAACTCTGCAAAAACTTTTCTCTACTATAGTTTTCAGTTTAGAACCTTACTAAGAAATCTAGATCTTTAGAAACTTATAAAATTTATAAATTTTTAAAACTTCTAAAATTTCTACTAATGCCCAAGTGACTATGTTCATACATTTTACATAATTTAAATATTCATTGAAAAAAGAAAAGAAACAAGAGGAAGAAGACATTCTATGTGCTTTTAATCCAGTGTGATTGTTTCTTTCTCAGGCCATTTCCATTTTTGGTTCATTTATTTATTTTTTCTAAATAGCACTGACATTTAAAAAACATTCCTTTAAAAGGTCGCTCTGAAGACACATACGTTGTTCTGGGGGTGTTGCATGGGCAATTAGGGATTTCTTTTTTGTGAAGCCTTGCCAGTTTCTCAGATGAATGAATATCTACTCGCCCAGTTTTCAACACCTTTTGTATCTGTGGGCCTGACACAATGTTATTGATCCCATCTTGCTTGCAAAAACCATGTGGGACTCAGCATGAGAAGCCGTCACTAGCCAAGCTACACAGAACCAAGGACCACCAAGAATCACATTCAGGGTTCTTGCTGAAAAGAATGGAAAAGGGTGCCATAGTGTGGTTGCCCAATACTCAGTGACTGGTTGATATTCACTTCATGTGGAGACACGCAAGCTGTTCTGAATGTAGTGCAGATGAAAACAAGAAACTCAAGGAAGAAAAAAAGGAAAGAAATTACAAATTGGTCTTGCAGCTTCCCGTTCCTCGGAAACAGCTACTGGAGTCAGGCCGGTAACAGATGTCCACCCTAGGTGTGAACCACATTTTTCCAACAGAACAAAACAAAGAGGGGTTTAACGTGTTTACATCCTTCGCTTTCTTTTGATTGGAACCCGATTGACAACAGTTTCAGCTTTGTCTGATGAAACCATAAACTCTAGTTTTGGAAAAGCCGATTAACTTCTCAAGGTCCTTCTTCTCTGTAAAATAAGTAGGATACTCTCTTTTTAGTGCTGTGTTCTATGAACAAGAGCCAAAGTTACAATTTAGGATTTGACCCCCGATTTTATACTGCTAATGCCATGGTTCTTCTTGTTTCATTAACCTCCCTTGTTGATTTTCTCCTTGTTAGCCTAGTATGACTTCATTGTTTTTATTTTCAAGGAACTAAGCTTAAACTCCTTGACAACAATAGGTGATTTTTTTAGAAGAGTTTTTAACCCTACTTTGGAAACAAAGGCAGTACTGGGTGGTACATATGTCCTAGCGCCCTCTAGTGGATGAAACCATGTATTGCCTAGATTAGCCATGAGCTTCGTTGGGTAGTTCCTCTCAAACTTTTTCACAGATTATCAGAAATAAAGCCTCGATTTCTTCATCTCAAACTCCCATGTGTTTTAAAAATCATTCACCAAGAGTTGCTCAGGCATTCAGACATCCTGCCTTAATGATAAAAGCAAGGGCTACTCCCCGTCTCCCCCAAAATCCATGTAGACTGGAAAAGCCCTTTAGATTTTTCTACCAGATTAGGATTCAACTTTAGTCGTGTTTCCAGTCCTATTCAAAGTCAGAGTGTCCTACTTAGGACTAATATGAGAGCTGCATTCTAAAAAAGTCCTTTAAATAAGGATATTTTATGAATATCAAAGAAAATTCAAATTTAAGTCTTCCTGGGAATTGCATGAGCACCAAACTTCATGTCAACCATAATTATGTCATTCTAAAATGTTCATTGATTTATGACTGGAGCATTGTTAGTGAATATCAAAAATTTCCATCTGTTTGGGTAATCATTTTTCTATTATTTTTTTACTGCAAAAACCTTATCATGGAAAACAAGTCATTCCATTCTACAGTTATCTATAGTGTATATGTTTGCTTTTCTGCATTTAATTTGCTGTGTTTTCCCATCAGGTATATATGATATACCTGGTGATACATACATATATATGTATCACCAGATTGTGAAAGAAACTATTCTGTAACTAACTAGGTAGACTATGATATTTAATATTAGCATACTCATTGCAATAACCCTACAATTACTCAAACTCTTGAATATGTGAAAATCAGAATGTCATTTGTGACTGCTAATTATGAAAATGGCTTTATCAGAGATTGGGAAAACAAGAACTACTCTATGACTTCATATCTTACAGACTAGAAAATGCAAACAAGATGGAAAAATGTGCATCATTTCTCTGGATGGTAGATATGTTGTGGAAGACTTATCTTTTCATGTTAACTGTTCCCATATGCTTTCCAACATTTTTAAAAGCAGCTTTCTTTAGCATTTATTTCATTAGCGTTCTTGGAAAGCTGGGATCTCGTTGCTCCTGGTTATTATGTCTTGTGATTGAGAATTGAGTTCCTTATTCTTTCATTTATTATTTGTCTCTTATATGTGTGTACATATGCATATATACATGGATAATATGTGTATATATACATATGTATGTGTATATGTGTAGGTATATTATGTGTATTAATCCATACTCACGTTTAGTTTTAGTATCCTTCAAATACATTGTTCAAAGATTATTTTATATACTGTTCTTAGTATCCCTACGTTTTGCAGAATCCTGTCACTCAAAATACTTCTGGTATTATATTACTATCTGAGGGTTCATATTTTGCAGCACTTTATGTTCCTGGTGTTCACATTAGGCATGCTCAACTTATATTTTTTATTTCTTTGGATTCAATAATATTGAAAAATAGTCTAAAATACTTATTAAAATAAAAATGACACAAAGTACCAGATTCGTTCATTTGTTGTTAATCACATCACATCACTGTCTCCCCAGGGCCTCTCCCTCTAGAGAAAGGTAGTAGAGAATGTCCTGAGTTATGGAACTGAACGATGTTTATGAACTTAGAAAATTTCCAGTTAGTTGGATTAAATCCTGCTTTCCCCATGCACTTATTGTCTTTGTAACTTTGTGTGGATTGTGTAATCTTGATACACCTGGGTCATTCCACTATTATCTGAGATAATAATAGGATTTAGAACTCTGCTGAGAATAAAATGACAAGATACCTTGAAACCTTTTGGAATGATAATAATACTTATGTGGCAAAAAATGTTGTTAATCAATTTTACTTAATCCAGGAGACAAACCCTTCGAGTTATATCCCATCTAACCTGAAGTCCAGAGAGAAAAAGTGATATGGGGCAAAAACAAAGAAACACCAAACAAGGACAAAACAAAACAGGCGCTTCCCAACCTGCTTGTTGGGAAGAGGGCAAAGCAGGTGCGAACACTTGGAAAGCAATCAAGGTGACCAGATTTTCTCCCTTATTCCATTCCTCAGCACTTAAACAAGAAAAACGCCTGCCACAGATACGCTGTAGGTCCATCCTTAGGACCACGCCACTGCAAAAGCATTTTTAAAATTTTTACTAGTGATAGAATTATCTAGTTGTTTGGCTCATAAATGTTATTGAAGTTTCTAAAACTGGCAATTTTATGCTCTATCAGTGATCTCAACTTCAAAATTATTGCATAGTTGTTATACTGAAATATAATAAAGTTAATACTCAAAGAATAGTATTGTTGAATTCTAAATAAAAGAATAGTCAATTGAACTAAACAGAATTGTAGGGGATAATCATAAGAAGTAAGATTTAGGCTAAAAAGTTGCAACATAGTTTACAATAAGATAAGCCAGATCAGCTGACACAGAGGCTTTTGTTTTTTAACATTAAACAAAAGGACTGAACAAAGCAAGAGCAAAGAAAATTGTGGAGGGTCAGGACTAAGGAGAGGAAGCCACACTACTGTTAGCATGAGGCAATAGGACAACCCAACCAAATAGCCTAGAATAAAACTCCTGTTTAAAATAATTTGTACTGAACAAAACTCAAGAGCTCTTAATGATTTGAGTAGATAGGTTACTTTTGCTTGTGTGGCCCTATCACTTCAACAAGTTACCAAGGTAACCTATCTATTCAAATCATTAAGAGCTCTTGAGTTTTGTTCAGTACAAGTTATTTTAAGCCAAGAGTTTTATTCTGGGTGCCGAACACTGTTGGGGAGATAAAATGGTAGGAGACTAAAACCTAGAATTGCTTATTAAATAATGTCAAAATCATTATGAACGGTAATGACAAACTGAGGATCCAACTAAGGTCATGTGTTGGTTACATTGCTAGCCCAACATAAGATCAGTGCATTTTGACTCATGGTCACATAAATGGTAAGTATGGTAAATGGCATTGATGTCATAATTGCTCATATTGTACACTTTAAATATACTACTAGATATCAATAATCCTATAAAATATATAATCCAATTTATATGCTACATGTAGTTTTGAAATACTAGAGAGAGGAAAGGTGATCCAAAATAATAGTGACTCCTGTGAGAGATGATGTTATTTCTGCTTTAATTTATTCTTTGCATTACTCAGTATCTTCTAGAGCTGGCACTCATAACTTTCCCCCATAATACAAAATTTTTTCTGAGAAAAGAAGACTTGATCATCTAAGTTGACAAATATCAAAACAAAGAGAAACTATGCTCTGTGTTCGGAGTCCCTGTAGTGAGCAGCGCTCTTTTCTACTATTCATAGGAGATAAATGGTTGTCTACACTGAAAGATGCCTCCCAGCTGCCTTTTAGGCTAAGAAAAGCATCCTTCTGGCCTTGTGGGCTTTGCTGTGTTTTAAAGATCATCAGAGATTTTTCCTGATCTTCCTCTAGGCACACAAGTTCAAAGGGACTTTTCTTATGAAGGGGTGCAACTGTACCAAAAGCCTCTTCCTTGCTTTTACTTATGATGTAAAGTTTCTCCAAAACTTTATTAGAAATTCACCAATTATTAAAGTACTGTACTCTATCAGTTTTCATTGGTTGTTGCAATTAATGGCTTCTGCTTCTAGGAAACCAAGTAATATCCACATGAAGGTTATTCAACCAGGTACTTAAAAATGCATCTGAAGCATGTTAAAAATGTCAGCCAGAATGTGGATAGACGTTCCCGCAAAGCCAAAACAATGACTCTAATTTCCTGTTTATTTGGAATGAACTCTATTCAATTTAAAAACAAAAGAAACCCTTTCCTGTCAACTATTTTTCTTTCTTTTTTCTTTTTCTTTTTTATTGATTTTTAGTGAGCTCTACATTTTTCTTGCTCTCCTTCCTGCCTATCCCCTCCCCTTCAACCCTCTTCCAAGGTCCCCATGCTCCCAATTTACTCAAGAGATCTTGTCTTTTTCTACTCTAAAAGTGATCTAAGCACACAGAGAATAAGATTTAAAGAAAGTAAGCTAGGAAAACATTCAAAGTATTTAATCTCTCCAGAGAACATTTTAAAATGGATTTAATGATTCTTATTTGTATATCTTAGCTTCTCAGTGTTACAAAATGATCAGAATAAATTATTTTAGAATTCATAACACTACTTTTAAGCAGTATTAGCGTTTAACCTATTGATGAAAGATTGATATACCACTCAAAGATATTAACCATTTTATAATTTAATTTATTTTAGCTGTTAAGTGGACAATGATGTTGTTGATTTTTTAATACTACATTTGAATAGTTTTCAAGACTAGGAAGATTTAAACACACACACACACACACACACACACACACACACACACACACACACACACAAATTAAATCTTGATAGTAAGGCAGCCAGTCTACCAGGGAAATTTTCTCTGTTTGTGCCAGTCAGCTTTGTTCTGTTATGCGAAGACAATTTCATTGTGTGTTTGCAAATTATCTGAACCTCAATGACAACCTCCCACCAGCTCTCTGTATGTGAGAACAGTAACCTATTAGACCCATGCTGAGAACTAACCACTCACTTCTTTCTCCACTTGGGGATTCTTTGAATGGTGTCTCCTTATCTTACAGGTTTCCTCTGGACATTTGACCCCTCTCTGTAAAGTCAGGCTTCCTGCTTTCTGCTCTTCAGCTCCTCACCTTGCCACCTTGGGTTATAGTCTTCCCCCCTCCCCTCCCCTGTCAGGATCTTGTTATCTCAAACAAAGGGTCATCACTTTAGGCCATCTGCCTCCCTTCTTTTTATGTCCTATCAACACTAGTCTCTCACATAGGAAGACTTTGGTCTCTCTTCTTACACACTGCTTTCAAATGAACTGTTGTCTTGCACTTTTCTCTTGCCTTTCAATTACTTTCTCTACTCTTTGGTTAGTAGTCGGGGGAAGGGTAAGAATTCATAAGAAGTCAAGAAGGAGGATTTGGAGATGCAGATGTGTCTTTTGCTCTCACACTACTGTTTCATTTTCTATATCTGTGTATCAACAGTTGCGGAAGTCAGTAAAGGGTGGTGCCAAAGAAGAGAGGAACATGTAAAAAGGACATGACTGGGTGAGAAAAAAAAAAAAAACAGTGAGTGCGAACAGAAATGCAAATATTTGAATTAACACAATTTGGAAGGGGAAATAAACAAGAGTAATAATGTTTCTTGAGCTTGCTTCTTTTCCAGTCTCCAAGAATACAAGAGTTACCCAGGTGGGGTGGCACATAGCCTTAATCACTGTACCTCTCAGTATGAGGCAGGAGAATTCATGAATTCAAGGCCAATCTGGGCTATATGGTCACTTAGAAGTCCATCTTGGTTACCTAGTTATTACGAAGCCAATCTGGACTACAAAGTAAGACTTGTCTCAAAAAAAAAAAAAAGAAAGAAAGAAAAGAAAAGAAAGAAAAAAAAGAAAAAAGCAAGCCCAATGACTGTGAGCATTTAAACTCAGGTGAGAATCGAAACCTTTGTAACTACTCTGTATGCATAAGGCAACAACTCTTGGATCTTTGACGATTTATTTGAACTTTTTAAAACACTCAACATTGACTTAAGAGATATGCAACATAATGAAAGTATGGAAGTTTAAGAAGAGTATATAAACATGTATGTATTTCAACATTAAAACAAGGCTCAGCAAGATCAAAGTATAGTTCCAGGCTTTCTTGGTCATTACGTGAAATACTACTTTTCACTATTTTGCTAGTGTTGACACAATTAATCTATAGTTCATATCATTCACTTTGGACTACACAACACATACTAGTGTGGACTTCTAAAGGAAAATGCCTTTAAGGAATTTAGACTACAGTACAAAACAAACTCAATGGTATTTTTGAAGGATTTTTTCTCCTCATATTGCTTTGTTTGGGTATTTATTATGGTACTGGTCTTTTGTTTATGTTATGGTTTCTGATTTTGTGGTTTTATAGGTTTTAGATGTACGTATGTATTTCTTTGCTTCTTTGTTCTTACTTGTTAACTTTTGTTTCAGTCTGGCATTTTTGTCTTTTTGTTTGCCTATTGGTTTTCTAAAGAAAGAGAGATGGAAGTGTTGGAGTTGGAAGTGGGGAGAGATTGGTAGGATCTGGAAGGAAATGAGTTGGGGAAATCATGATCAGAATGTATTTGAATAAAAAAATAGTCTCAATAAAAAGAAAAAGAATTTAGGCTATATTGGGGTAGGTTTATTTTATTTTTTATTTTTCTGTCACAGATTTCTTTCTATAATTTAGAATCTGTGACCTGGGATAAAATCAGAAATATAGAGAAGAAAAGAAAAATGATATGTTCTTCTTTGCCTAAAAGGAAAATAATGTCAAAAAAGAAGAAAGTAAATATATATAAAATTATGTATGTACATCTGAGAAATTAATGTTAAATGTACTCTAAGAATTGGTTTATACATTGCCTTGAAATATATTGTCTAACTAATCAGAAAAACATTTTATTGTCTTCATTCGTTGTTGTGTTTTTAAGTCTCTGGGTGTATCTGATCTTAGGCTCTAAAATAAAAGTTTCCATCAGAGTGCAAAGAAAAATAAAGAGCTAGAGATGTGTGTTGATCAAGTAACTACCCTACCATAGCAGTCTGTCATGGATTTTGTTTCTACCATTTATGTTTTACAGTCTTAGTAACTACGTCTTCTTGGACATTTAATATATGAAACATTATTTAGTTTTATAAAATGCTTGAATTTAATGTTTAAAGGCTTAGCAAAAAGCAAGAATTAAAAATATAATTTTTTCATTGGGACATGCGATGAGATGTACTGAATACAGTGAAGGGTTAAGAGACTATGCTTCATTATTTTATATACTTGGGCAGATAGACAAAAACATGAACATGTAAATGGCCAGAGACGTCTCTGTTCCTGGTTTTCCATTATGGGGAAAATAACATAAAATTGAAAGTCTTCCAATAGAAAACAACTCACTCTTTAGGAAAGAACAATGGATGGTGTGAACTGTCCACATCTGGTCCATCCTCTTACATGGAAACTATGGTGGAGATTTCACAGCCATTATTGCAAGACCGGTGCCAGCTAGGAGACTGTCATGGCCACTCAACACTGCTCTCAGGATGAACTAGGAGAACAGAATATGATCTGAGGAGACGGAGAAAGAACCTTTGATTCTGGGATAATGGTGGAATTTTAAAACAGAATCCAGGTCTGACTTTAATGATATTGAATACCTGTAATGATATTGAATGACCCCCAACTGATAAAATATAAATGAAGAACAAGTTAATGTACAGAAAGTATTAAAAACAGATATTCTTATTTTCATATTTCACCTAATAGAGTAGGCGTTACCAGAATTGCACTTGGGTGTCATGGAAGACAGGCTGAAAGGTATTGTTATGTTTTAATAACTTTTTAAAAATTAGCTGTATATCTCTTAATAATTTATTGTAGTGAATATTTGGGCACATAAACTTATCTCAAAGTTATTGAGTGTATTTTCAGTTTCATCTGCCTCTTCCTGCATACTAAAAAAGCTAGTTGCTGCCTCTAAAATTTATACTATTTTATGTTAAATTTGATTTTAAAGCATCCAGGCATATCATTAACTATGGAACTGACAGCTGATGTAACTGTATGGCAACAATATCTAATGTCAGGTTTATATGCTTTTCACTATAGAAAACAAGGAAACAGCAAGTAAACCTTACCTCTAATTCTACCATTAAAAATTGCTAAATATTATGCATATACATTCTGTTAAGAGATAAAACAATTTTCAAAAAGTTAATAAATGCTCGACATTCTTAGATATCCAAACATCAATATAGATATCACAAATATGAACACGAATAAGTGTCAGTTTAGATGTTACAGATATATAAATATGAATTGCCAAATAACTTGAATAAATAGCAACTGGAATAGCAGTTCAAAGGAATTTTAGATAATGAAGTTTATAGAAGGCTCAGTGGAAACACCAGAATCCATTATTCAAAGTATTTACTGACTGTCAGTTATAGACCAAGCTCTACAATAAATCTCTCAGAAATTCTTACCATAATCAGTTGAAAACAGACAGGACACTCCTGTAGGTAAGTGAGGGGTTGCCATCAGGTCTCACACAGCCCAGGCTAGACTAGAACCCCTATGTATCTGATGATGACCCTTGATTTCCTGATCTTCCCATTTCTATCTCTCAAGGGATTGTCTTTTAGAACTTCACCATCACACCTGACTTCAGGCTATTTGCGACACTAAAGCTTACTACGAAAACATAAAAGTCATGACTCTGGAAGGGATTGGTAGGGGAAGAAAGGAGTTTTGTATGTTAGGAGATTTAAAAAATAGTTGCAATAGGAGCAACTAGAATACATTGTACATGTGTATGAAATTGTGAAATTTTAAAAATTAAAAGAAACCACAACTCATCAACTATATGCTTTGGGATTTTTCAGTAATTTAAGCAAAGGAGTTGAATAATAAATGTACAGATGTCAATTTCCCTTTTAATTACAAGATGGAATCTATAACACCAAAGAAGTAATAGTACAAGACTTTACCGAGTTTCCTACTAGCCTCATAGCATAGTCCTTCTTTATAAATTGCATCACAAAATTTGGTAAGATTTCCATTGGGTTTTATTATCTGTTTTTTTAAAAGATTTGCACACAAGAGTATTTCTATTTAAATCATTTCGACACCTCCTACCACGACTAACTTCTCCTACACTGCATCTCAAATTTAGGACCTCTTGCTTTATGATTATTATTCATACACACCTTCCCCCTGCACAAGGACATACATAGCCACTGGCCCCATTTAATATTGTGCTTAAGTACCTGTGCTTAGGACTGACCATTTGGCATAGTATAACTTACTAGGAGACACATCCCTGGAGAAGACTGAGTTTCTACTTATCAGCATCCTTATGACAATCTACTCATCATTCTGTCAGTTTCTGAATTGTATGTAGGGAAAAAATATCTCCAAGATGAATGCAGATTCATGTATATGTGTGCACACATGCCACATGCGTTAATGCATGCACACATGTATATGTGTAAATAAATGGTGAAGGGTGCATTTACACAGCGAAACTAATCTAATAATTATATGTAATATTATGATTATTCACTACTAGAAGATTTTGCTTTTCATTTAATGGCTCTCATTTACAATGAACTTTTCCTTTTAAAGCTTTCCTTGATATCTAAATTTAGCTTAAGGTATTAATTCTGTATAGAAAGAGTTTTGTCAATTGACAAGGTCAGGGAGAATCATTACAGTCATAACTTACACTGAATTTCAAAGTCTAAATGTCTTTCAAGCCTTGTACTAATGTTATACCTCAAAAGTAGAAAATGCGGTTAAAGACCATGAATCAGCCAACAGTATAGCTAGTTGTATTATTGCTTAGCACAAGCTGTCTGATAGTTCCATTCTTAATCACAATATACTAAAGTGTGACATGCCTAACATTCACATAACATGTTGAGCAAACATGTGGTACTTCTGGGGTGACACAGACATGACATGAATAGCACAGAGTCATACAATGACACACAGCTTTTCAGTTTTTGTGATATGTCAAGCAGAATCTCAGTTTAGTAACAATATCCTTAGGACCTCTGGAAAACATGTTTATATCTCTCATTTGATATGTGAAATCATTACTCCAAAACAGATTATTCTGCAAAACACACCACATAAGGGTGACTTAATATATAATTTTCTTCATATTATTTATTACTTTGGGTTTCTGTCAATAGTTAATTAGCCTTCCTTTATGAGAGAGATAGGAAAGATGATTTCTTTTCAAAGACATATTATGTTAGTACACACAACAAATCAATTTAAAGGGAGTATTTGGTAGGTAATAAGATAGAGGTCTAACAGACATGGCCAACTTTGTAACAGTACTATTTGAAACAGCTGTTGAAGAAGCAATGCTAATGGTGGCAGAACAACCCAGCAATGGAAAACTGACTGCTCTATACTGTCACACAACTAACAAGCCAGAGAGGAAGTTGGAGATGAAGCCTAACACAGAGATGGAGAGGGCAAACCATGCCGAATAGCCAGACGTCTGCTTATAAGAGTAAACACAATGTGTCCACAGTGACAACGAGCCAGTTGAAACTGAGCTAAAATGACGCACGTCAGCTTCAGTGAGGCTCACTCCATTCCCTAACCAAGTTTAAGGAATCCCATCACCATAGTTCAGTTTTAGGGAATAGTGAATCTCAACGTAACGCAGGGGTAAATTCAGGAGTATGATGAAACCAAGCTTGCTTAAGACAAGCAATCAGGATGACAATACTAATGTACTTGTACTTCTTCGTAGGTTACTGCCGACCCATGCAAAATATAATTTGCAAATGTTTTAAATATTACGTGAATGCTCAATTATATTTTGTAAATTTCAATCAGCAAAATTGCCAGTTTCTAGATGCGTTGTCATTTAGGAAAAGTTTTAAATTAGGTTTTTCTGTCTCCCCACCCCCTACCTCAGTCCAGCTGCCTGGCCCACTTCTGCTTTGAGGAACAAATACTTTATGTTTCCAGTACTCAAGATGGAGAGAGAGCTGTTCGCTTCAAGAGGATTTTCCGTGGCCTAATGCTAATAATAACAGTGTTTCAACATTGTTCTGATTTTATGGTATGTACTGGGTCAGTGGTTTCTATGGGTCAGGAAAGGAAAGGAAGTTTTTGGACTTTCAAAGGATTTCATTTGAAAAAATAACTCTGACTTTGGATAAAACTCATTTGTCTATTCCTAGTAACATCTCCAGTTTAGACAAACTATAACAGGCGTTTCTTCAGGTTTTGTTTTCTTTTTACTGTGCATGGACCATTGATCTTTGGCTTTGAGTGCCAAAAGTTTCAGCTAATTTAATTCATAGTTATACTATACATTGTCTAGCTTCAAAACAAGCATGTTGTATGTATATGCACCATTTTTCATCCAATGTGTTGTTCTTAGTCATGAAATAATAAAGCTATTTCAAAGCACAAAAACTAACTTTTCATCATGATTCAAATTTAATAATTCTAAGTATAGAGTGAAAAATAACTTCATGTTAAAAGATAGCTTTATTAAGCCCTGGCTGCCCGGCTAGCTTAGACCCAAAATAATCACACAGAAACTGAATTAATTAAATCACTGCTTGACCCATTAGCTCTAACTTCTTATTGGCTACTCTTACGTCTTAATTTAACTCATTTCTATTAATCTGTGTATTGCCACATAGCAGTGGCTTACTGGCAAAGTTTCAGCATATCTGACTGTGCCTGTGGCTCCATGGCATCTCTCTCTCTGCCTTCCTTTTCCCAGCATTCAGTCCAGTTTTCTCCACCTACCTAAGTTCTGCCCTATCAAAGGCCAAGGCAGTTTCTTTATTTATTAACCAACAAGAGCAACACATAGACAGACTTCCCACACCAGTGGCATGTGACTGTAGTCTCAGTACTTGGGAGGTGGAGACAGAGATCAGGAGTTCAAGTTTTGCTTCATTTCTTAGCGAGTTCCTAGCCTGACGCTATCTCAAAAAAGGATCTTCCAATGCTAAAAGCTGAGGGTTAATGATAATATTTTCATATTGTAAAATAATGAATTATAGAATGAGAAAATTGGGTGATCTGATTTGAGCAAATCCTGAAGGAAAATATAAGCTTTAAAACACGAAAATGCTATTGTTAAAATGTCTTAGATTCCATCAAATTTATATTCATCTGTTCAGAATAATTTTAATGTAATAAAAGTCTCCATTATGACCCAACTTTAAACCACTTCTGCCTGAGAAAATGCTTATTTCCACCATTCATATCTGTCTGTATGTGGGGCTGTTGCAGCAGCACATCTGTCTCCCTCTCAGGTTAAGAACGTCCTTTCTCTGACCCACCAAGGGTTTTCTGCATTTCTCTTCATTTTTGTTTCATGTTCCCTTTCTCAGGAAATCATGGGATTTTCTGTAGGTTATTACTTCACCATTTTACATTCCTTTCTCCTCATCAGCTTTGCTGGGTCCTCCCTTGCTCTCATCACTATCAATACTGGTACCTCCATTACTTCAAAGGTCTTATCTCAACCCTTCCATGGAAACAGTTTTCTCTGCTGTCATCTGTGATAACACCTTGACTATTGGGATATTCTTCAGCAGCGCTTCTTTCTCTCTCTCTATCTTTTCCAATTCTCTACTAATCATGGAAATTCTGTGTTGACTTTGGACTTAGGCCCAGATGCCCTATGTTGTTTCCACAGGGATCTGCTTCATGAGTTTAAATCCCAAACACATGGTAATGATGCCCAAACAGTCAGATTGAACTGTGACATCTTTTGTAAGTCCATAAACCTCTACTTAACAGCCCTTGAAATTTTAATGATGATCTTAATATCTCTGAAATTAACTGAGTGGTCCTCCTGAAGCTGTTCTTTGAACAAATGTCCTCAGGAACAGAAATTCACCCTTCACATGCCTGTACCTCCCACTCCCTGTTTGTAGTAAAACTGAAGCCTGATGTGTTCCACCTCCCATGTGTTTCTGGATACTGTTTCTTTCTTACAGCTCAACTGTTAGCTCTAAGGCCATGTTCTCATTTGCACAAGGCTTTCACTTTTCTAGTTTCTCTTTCACCTCTATTAATTTCCTCACTAACTTCCTGTTGTTTTTAATGCACCACATAATCATAATCTACTCCGTAACTTCATTTTTCCTTTTATAAGTTATCAGTCTCAATTTTTACTCTCGGTTTTTCTTAAACTAAATGATTTTATTTTTCGAGGCTTTTGAGAATCATTTCCCTGATATTGATACGGTATTGTATTTGTTTCTGTGTTGCTGTGATAAATATGCTGACCAAAACCAAATCCACGTGATCATATGCACACAAATAAATGAACTACTGAAAGCTAAAATGCTTATTGAGTTGGGTGGTACGTTAGAGCAAGTTTCAACTCTTGCTTAGGCTGGCACTAGCAGTATTTCCTTTGATGTTTGGGTGAGTTATCCTGATCCTTTATAAAGCAACTTAGAGGTCTGCTTTACATAATATTCTTTCTGCTGAGCCTTCGGTATCTTGAAAAGAATCATTTGGCTTCTGTGTGTAGAGACTTGTCATACCTTGGACACACATTGATTGTTATGTGAATAAATTACATCTAATACAGAGATAGTTACTTCTTTCAGGACCTTAGCCCAGATCAAAGCATTTGAATATAGCACATAGTAGATGCTGAATGGGTAGCTGTCCATTAAACATGGCTCCCATCCATATAGCAGGAGTCCACAGCACTAGAGGTTGTCACCTCATAACTCTGTCTTAAGGCTTGCACTATTACTATAGAAAAATAATTGTTTTATTTTTTTTGAGATAGACTCTCATATTGTAGCACAGGCTTGTCTACTACTCATTTCATAGTCCAGACTGACTTTGAATTCCTAACCATCCTATTGCCTCAGCCTTTCAAGAACTATGATTCCAGGCATCAACCAAAATGACTAATTTTTGTACTATAGGAAAAATATTTTTGTTATGGAAATATAATTTTATGTTTGGATAACAAAGATACATTTTTATTTAATTTAGAAGGCAATATATGATCATTCCAGAAAATCATTCTGCTGTGTAATGTTTTTCATAAGAATGTCATAATTGAGCATAAATATAGATAGAAAATGTTTGAATGAAAATTTTTGAAAAATACGAAACTGATCCAAGAAAGCCCCACAAAGACTCTGTCTGCCTTCTAGCTATACTATAGATGAAGTGGATAATGGTGTCAATGCATGAGGCATTTCTTTAAAAAGAGTTACGCACTTCACGGAAGGCTAACAGTGAATTCTTCAAAACGCATTTTTGAAACCACTCACAATAATAGAATAAAATAATCTATAGATATTAAACAAAGTTAATGCTAATAAAACTTACTAATGGAATCGTCTTGCCATAAATGGAAGCAGAACCAGGGACAGAAGAAAGGGCACTTGACTTGGGATCTGGATTTCATAATCATCCTGACACTAACTGTGGATACTTGTGCTCACTCCACCCTTGGAGCTGCAGCACAGTTCAGTGCAATTTCCCCCCACTCCCATTCCAGATAAGATGGAACCTGTGACCCTTCTCATTATCTCTTCTCAGGAGAAAGTTGCTGGGTGTAGTGAACAAAATGTGGACTACCCAGCTAAGGCTGAACTTTACGTAAACATCCTAGGAATTTTTACTTAGTGGATGGGGTATTCCATGCGATGTTATGTGCAAGTCTATTAACAGGAAAAGTCCATTGTTGTTTAACCCAACTCTTGGAATGGAACATTTCTTAAAGGAAAGGTGGTGACTGATGAAAATCTGGTAATTTGTGTGGGAAAGGTACATTTGTCACTGTATCCTTTCCAGTAAAATGTCACTCTGTTTTCAAATTTATTTCATTCCTTACACAGTGTGCCAGTGGCTTTGTCAAGCAGGCCTTATTTTCTGTAGAGTTTCCCACAAACTCCTTCAGGACAGTTGTGTATGGAGCTGACTTAGGCAAACTTCTGTGAGTAGGGATAGGCACATACGTTATGCCAATGTAAATAATAAAAGTAATAAATAATAAAAGGTCACTCCCACGCACGATGCTTCGCTTCTGCTCATTGTTCCTCCTGGTTCTATGATCAGTAAATATTTCATTGTTCGCTTGAATGGCTGGGTAAACTAAATACTGGTCAGAGTTTTTAAGGGAGTCAAACTAATCCACGGACATTTTTATGATAAGGAAAGTTATCCGTAAAGAAGTGTAATTATAACTACTGTTCAATGGACTGTGTACAGCTTAATATTACTCACTGTATCCACTTATTATGTAATTACATGATCACATGTAAGTGGAAGATACATTGAGATTCCATCTCTAATAAGAAAGGCCATCAGTAAGGAAACAAGAACAAGGGCTGTTGAGGACACAGGGAAAGGAGAATACTAACATATCAATGGGATTTGATCACTGTGGGAATCAGGAAGAAAATAACTCAAAGACTGGGAGTGGAACTACTATATAGTCAAGGTGGGCTATTCTTGGGAATATGCCCAAAGAGATCAAAGCCAGCATTCTACAGGGATCAGGCTCATCCATGTTTATTGTAGCTGTCATGAAAGCCAAGCTATGGAATCAGTTTAGGTGTCCGTCAACAGATGAATGGGTTATACATACACACAAGGAAGATGTGTTCAGTCATAAAGGGAGTAGAGGAAATAGAAGATTATTGTATTAAATAAAAATAAGTCAAACCCAGAAATGCAAGTAGGCAAATATTGCAGTAATCTCTCTCTCTCTCTCTCTTTCCCTCTCTCTCTCTCTCTCTCTCTCTCTCTCTCTCTCTCCACACACACACACACACACACACACACACACTTCTATAATATACATGTACTACATATGGCATGTAGTCAAGTGAGTGACTGGGGAAAGTAAGGAGACTAGTGGGTGCAGGGGATGGGAAATTAGATTTCTGTGAGGGTTTAATATGATCAAAGTACATGATATATTTGAATAAAATACCACTCTGAAGCTTTTAATTTTGTGCAATGAATATATGATAAATAAAAACTATTAATTACATAATCATAGACACAGAGTATAAAGTAGAGGGAAATTCAGCAAAATGCAAAAGCTGGCATCTCTGTGTAGCAGAATTATGACCAATTATTGTTGCAGCTCCTCTTTTATCTTACACACTTTCAATAAAGGACATGAATTAAAGTCATTAACATGAAAATAACGCTTATATGCATATACATAGGCATGCAAATGGCATCTACACCACCTATCTATAAATGTGTATACTATATGCTCTTCAGTTATGTAGAATATGTAATTCATGTGTAAAATGTAATATAAGAAATGTATCCAGTTTTAAAGTTCCATAGGCACTTTTGGAAATGAGTTTTTATTTTTTCTACAGTTTATTTCATGAAAAAAAATCATTATTTGATGTTAGCAACACCTTTATCAAATTACTGTGGTTCATTATTGGCTTGTGTATTTTCATAGCACCACAGCCTGGGTTTGTTTTGTGTTTTAAAATATGATTTTTAATAACTTTAGGTTGAGTTTCCAAGTTGAAAAACCCCACATTTTTATTTACATTATTTTGCTACCTTAGTAAATATGTCTTAACGAAAACCATTTCACTGTTATTATAATCATGTCTAAAAAGTTTAAAGAGTACCTAAAATTAACCCTCTAAGTCAATTTGCTCATTCTGTAAGTGTTAAGTGAACAAGATTAACTTATTCAATTCAGCCAACACTGAAACTTGGTTTTCATGGTTCTAAAAAAAATGCTTTTCTACTTTTCAAGGTAGAAGATGATCACACAAGATAAAAATTTCTATTTCTCTCACTCAAAGGGCATAATTAGCTCCATTAAATACGGTTCCATAATATGAGGGTCCTGCACATTTTGTCACAGAAGAGAAGGCCTTTATCATTCCATGATAGACAAGTAATTCTTAAATGTGTCAGAGATCTTTCTTAGAATCTTCCTAAAGATCTTATCCTAAGATGATTCCTAGTTGCTACACACCAGGCCACGTTTTCTGATGTGTGCTTTAGGAAAGGCTCTAACTTCATTTTTATCCGAAAAATTCCTGAGGATTTCAGAACTATACATGAAACTTTATTCCAATGACTTCTCTCCGGGGCTGGAGAAATGGCTCAGCAGTTACGAGCACTGGTTGCTCTCCCTGAGGACCTAGGTACAATTCTCAGCACCCCCATGGCAGCTCACACCTGTCTGTAACTCGAGTTGCAGGGCTTCTGACACCCTCACACATTCATACACACAGGCAAAACACCAGTGGAACATAAAATAAAACTGAATGTAAAATAAAACAAATGACTGCTCACAAACACTGTTTGCTTTGTTCAAATAAAGAGGCATCTACAGGAGGAACTTGTCCTCTGTAGGGCAGTTTCAGCATCAGCATTTCAATTCTGCAAGGGAGGAAGACTCCCAGGTTATCTATCACTAATTTCTGAGCTAACATTTCTTTTTCTGCTTACTCTGTTGCTGGTTTGACATCTGGAAGCACTATAACAAGTCATAGAAATTTCCATTTTTGCACAATAAAGTTGAAGAAATATAGTCCATCATGTGAGTTATGGTTATAATTTGGTTTATGAAACGTGCATCATATATGTTCCTTGCTTCAAGTTAAATACACACACACACAATCTAGAACTAAATATTTGTATTTATGATTGGAATTTCTATTTTAAAGTCTACATTTCTTTTACCAACTGGGAAATGTTTAAGTTGAATATATTAGTAAAAGTTACTAAGGAATAGAATCATAGAATAAATCAGCCATTCTGTTACTGGTAATTCCATCTCAGACCAAAGTGATCCAATGGCTGATTAGGAGCATAGTTCACAAAAGAGGGACACTTTGGGCATTATAAATAATATTGTCTTTCATGCAAGGTGGGAGAAAGTATACTTACAACTGCAAGTGATTTTTCAAGTCATAAAATGTGAAATAACCCACATAGAATTATTTAATATTACCTTGCATCTTCCCTGACCCCAGCTACTGCATAACAAAGGAAAATTTAATGCATTTTTAAGACAAATAATTAAATCAATGTTAAATGCATGCAGAGTTGATGTAGAGCCCAGTCCCAACTGATACATATGTAACACAATCCCTGCACCTAAGGCCTAAGCATCATTTGGGAATAGGAGTTCCAAAGACTGTAAGAGACAACAGAACAGGGAGTTTGACAGGATATTCTGTCTCCTATAAATGTTAGAGAAGCTATACTCATGAAGTCACATGGCTGCCCAAACTAGGTCTGAACAAGGACTAATGTGGAAAGGAGCTCATGAGGCCTCAACCTTACACAAAGAACTACAGGCAACTCAGAAATGTGGAGAGTAGGAGAAACAGTCTTCCTCAGGACAGAGCACAACAATTGGTTATCCAATACTAAATGGTCAGCCCTGATGACATGCTTACAGGCAACCTGATACTGACTAAACAGGTTATATTTAGAAATATATGTGCATATACATATATGCATGTAACAATAATTTACTAAAATAGAGACCATGAATTGAAAGAAAACAAGGAGAGGGTATATATGGGAGGGGTTGAGGTAGAAAAGGAAAGGGAGATGGTGTTATAATATTACAATTTCAAGAAATAGAAAATAATAAAAAAATAGTTGCTTGTGAAGACCTTGAAACTTTAAAGTTCTGTTTATGGCTACAGCACAGTTACAAATGTTATCTTTATGGATATGTTCAAATTTCCATCCTATGACAGACAATGTCACATAGGCATCAGTCCTCACACACGAGTTAAAAGTCTGAATGGGCCGTAATGTTAGGCTGCAGTCGCAGGTCATGTGTAGGAATTCGGTCCATTCGAAAGCTGTAATGCAGCTGGAGTTTCAATACTAAATCTGTGATGGATAAAACCCAGGGCTACCAGTTCAGCTACCGCCTGCCCTGAGTCACACTATCTCTCTCCAGAACATATGCAACATATTAACAGTCCGATAATTAGTGCGCATTCCTGCCTGCTCCTTAAAACCTCACGCCCAGATGCTATGCTGCCTTGGTGGGATGTTGGTTTTATTAGCTCGCATGATTCACTGCCATTCTCACACCAGTTTCTTCTCAGCTCGTTAGGCTTGCTACCCAACAGAGCGGTGCTGATGCATGCTCAGGCCTTGGCAAATCAGTCCTGTCCATGCTCTTTGCGTGAAACCAGTCTCTAAATGATATGTCCATACAATTAGATCTGGGATCGGAATGGCAATCAATGAGGAGGAGAACGTGAAAGAATCTTTAGTTTACTTGCATCTACAGTTAGAAAAACGGAGTAGGAAAACAAACAAACAATTCACGGAGCAAGGCCATTATCTCCTGGCCTACACAGAATGTGTAAAAGCTCCATCTGACCAAAGCCCTTTGAGACATGTGGCCCCATCTAACATTACAGAGGCTGTGCGAAATCCAAGTACATTATCTTTCTTCTATGGCATAATGTGCTTTTTGTAGACATGATAAGTGATAGCTAAAACCCAAAGAGAAAATTACTTATGAACTTCTGACATGAAGACTCAAAGACTATATATATATATATATATATATATATATATATATTCATTATATATATATTCATTATATATATATATTCATTATATATCTGCAACTTATTTTTAGTGTGATAGTGTTAACTAAGAAGACAGAGAATGAAAAATCAATCACCTCAGATTTCTTAATTAAAATAAAGGCAGACCAATCAGGTGTTAGTGTACATGAGTAAAAAAACAAGGAAAACAGAATGAATGGCCCATATTTTTCACAATACTTTTGCAAAACTAAATCATAACAACAAAAGCACACCACAGAATAGAAAGTTCAGCTATCTGACTGTTGGATAAGATGCATACTTTTACTTCAAGCATCATGATTCACTTCTCCTATTTTGTATTTGATAAGTAGCATAAAAAGAGATAAATTATCTTAAGTGGTACTTTGGGCCAAATATTTGAAGCACACATCCCTGCCTTTCCCGTGAGTATCGACTCATAGACCTCTGAGCATAAAACTCTCCATGTCAGGAAAGGGAGAGAGGAGAACTTGCTAAAACATTTCCCCTAGGAGATCAATAATGGGAATAGAAAGATTTAATATTATTAGCTCCGTTTCTAAACTTCAACCAACTCCATTGCAGCTCATGAGCCCACAGTCCGCCAAAAGGGACAATATAAGGGGGCTTTTTTTTCTTTTTCTCTTTCTTTCTTCCTTCCTTCCTTTCTTTCTTCCTTTCTTTCTTTCTTTCTTTCTTTTGTGTGTGCCAACTATGCTTTAACAAATTTGGGAATCAAGATCAATTAAGTGACCATTAGCAATACAGTTGATATTGGCCAACTTCTTTCACCGAAAGGGAGTGGTTCCCCTGGGCAGAATCTAGATAAAAGAGCACACTCCTTATTAACAACAAAATGTTGGGTATGTTTCAGTTTATCACAAAATCAACTCTCTTTGTCCCTGATGGTGAATTAAACCTAAGTTCAACTTAGATTGAAGTCCAAAATAAGTAATTTTATTAGCTGATCTACCTAACACTTTATTACACAATGAATTCAATGTCGTAAACATGCTTTTTGGCAATCTGTTACTTGAGCTCGGGAACGAACTTGGAAAACCCTGGACAACATTTGGATAATGACAATCTCATCTTGTCTGCTTTGGAGAGCAATAATGTAAACAAAATGAACTCTGTACCAGCAGCCAAATGCAATGGACTTTGCGTCTGTTTCTTCCTAATGTCGACGTTCCAGGCTCTTTCGTGAGTATGTTTCTGGAGGCAGGAAAGACTTCATGTCTGTAGTCAAGGCACGGATCTTATACTGCACTATCAACTCTTTGCTGCAGTGAGACATTTTCTATGAGGAGTGTTACGCAAGAAAGCCATCCATTTATCTGCTATTTTTAAAAGCAGTCCTAAAGTTCTCTGAAGCTTTAATGGAGGGAGTGTCCATGAAAAGGTGTCTAGGATGGTTTTAGTTGTTGGGAGGGGCAAGGCAGCCTTATCAAATTGATGCAGTATTACCCAACGGCCCTTCTGGAGGAACAGGAATGAGGTGAGAGAGAAAAGAATTATATACTTCAGTCTAACCGGGTGACCTTGTATCCCTTTTCCTACCAATATATTTTGCTCTAAGAAAAAAAAAATCTAATGTTTCACTTCTTCCTGTTTCAACTGCTAAAAACTGTTAGTAAAAAAGAGGTTGTTACACAAAAATATATGTCCGTGTAGGTAGCAGATGCCTGTTAGGTCACTGATACTACCTAAGTTTCCTGGGATTGTAAAAAAAAAAAAAAAAAAAAAAATCTGGAATCACGACAAGGTATTTTGGCATAGCCACAAAAAGCCCTAAAGCTGAAGAAATTGGATGTTGTACCCACAAGACGCCATGCAAGTAATCGCCCATCTCATTTTACAACGGAGGAGACTTGAACCCACAAAGTTCAGGGAATTGTGCAAAGCCACTGCTTGTTGGTTCTGGAATAATTTCAAAATGTGTTTAGCATACGTAGACTAACTGTGGAGTTGTTGTTAGAGAATTGAGTGGAACTGAGAATTCTCAGTTGGGATGTTGTTTAATACTGATGGATAAGGACCAGGTGCCCCTTATCCAGTCACTGTGGAACCCTGAGCAGGGTTCTACGGGGAATTTCCGTTTCACTCCGGGGTGGCAGGCGTGTGATATTTAGCTACTTACTTTATCATTGAAGGTGAAAGTTCATCATCAGCTCTGGAGTCCTTAGGTTCTAGTGTTCTAACACATATGCCAATTCATGCCAAGATTCTCCCGTGTTTTGTTTTCTCTTCAGCATTTCAGTGAATATAGTTTTTTTCTTTTTCTATATGATTAGTAAGTTCCTTATTGCGAAGATATTGGAACCCTAAATCTTCCTGAGTGCTTTTGCCCTGGAAGTCATAGGATACCTGCAGGGATTATATCTGCCTAGCCTCCCTAACATGAACCGTATTGAAGCCAGTGAAACAGAACATCCATGAAGAAAGCTAGACCTTGTATAACCCTGGTATTAATGACACCGTATTCAGAGGCTTGATGGAAGAAAAGGTCCTCCCAGACCATCCTAGATTGTCTAGCTTCAGTCTTTGTCTTTTATTGTTTAAGACAGAAAGAGTACTACAGGTAAGAAGAGCATACTTTGTGGAAAATAAGCAAGATTTTATATGGCAGAAAATATAATAGACATTCAAGAGACTAGGTCTTTAATCTAAGCTTATTGGGTAATTTCTTTATGTACTTTTTGCAGATTAGGCTGTTTTCCAATGTCGTACCACGTTTAGTTTGAAATTTGGGGTAAAAGATGCCATTTTTTTGAGGTGCAATGGGGGGCTCTTCTGGCACATACCATCTCAAACTAAGAACTGTTTCTACATTTGGATTGTTGAAATTCAAGATTTGATCTTATTTGCTATTAATTATTTGGTTTTATAAGCATCCATTTGATTAACTATACATTAAATGAAACGGAATGACTATTGGAGTCAGGATTCTGAAAAACAAAAGGACATTATAGAGCCCAGACAGCTAGCTGCTCTCTTGCTCTGCTAATAAAGGTCTCCGTGCAGACTGTTTATGTAGTATGCACAGAGTGTCAACTGATGTAGATTGTACTGGAAACTTTCAGACATAATTAACCTCAGTAGCCTTGTAATGCTGTTTCACCTATAATACGCAGCCCAGCTCAAACACAGAAGAATCTAACAGCTAACTCGCCCTCGGATTGCGACATTTCATGAAGAATCTGTGATTAAATCCAGACATATAGACAGTAAGGAACCATGTGGTGTGGATTATCTCCACACATCAGTTTTAATGGTACATGCTCTACCCATGACAACACTAAAAGTCAGCGTGTTGTATCTTAAATTGAGATTTCTATTTTAGAAGCCAAGAAAAAAATGAAAATCATATAATTAATAGGATTAGCCTCCCAAAATAAAAGTCACAGGATGACAGTTTGTAGGACCAGATCTGTTTCTGTGTCTGTGTTGTGTTCATTCCCTGTATGATGCAACACACACACACACACACACACACACACACACACACACACACACAAATCCTCATAAATACAAAGACTCAAGCCAGTCAGTAGTAGATAATGTACAGTCTTGTATCTCTCTGAGAGCTTCCTAGCAAGACTGTAAGTCCTGTAGGGCAGGGCACCATTTTGCACTTGTTTTTGAACCATTCGTAGCACCGTTGCAGAGGCCTAAATAATGATAATGAAAGCTTAAGAGTTTTCTTCTTGCTCTTAGGTATGTTCTGAACCCTCACCTTTTGGTATACAGGAGGTTTGTAAGAAAAAAAAATGATGCTAATACACACTGGCTGGATACAGTATGAGAAAGTTAATGATAGATAAAGATAGAAGTCTCTCACCGAGAATGCAGTTGCTAATTTCTCTACCGGCCTGTTGTCGCTGTGAGGTTTTTAAAGAGGGAATTAGTGTATCCTAAAACCATCCATATTACCTGGGAGATGCCTGAGATACATGCATCCTTCTCAGGTCAATCCTTCAGATTGAGTCAGAGAGACAGCATTACATTTTGGAGTTTTCAAAGAGACTGGGCTATCGGCTTACATTTATTAGTTTGAAGACTGCAGCAAACTAATGGAGCATCTTAAGGTCATAGATTTTCTGACTGCAAAGGAGTGATAATGACACTCTTTCCCCTGGCTGGTTTATTGTAGGAACACATACAATAGCATTTATAAATCATTTGCATATGAGAGATCCTTACTTTCCCCAATAGGTAGCTTTGTGCTGACTAGGTGGTTTGTGTAATTTGGTCTAGAGAGTTCAATTCCCTACTAAAAAATGTGATGAGGGACTTCATTATGCTTGTTGAGAACATATTTATTCCTTTCCTTGACTGAATTTTCCTACAGGATCTATAGTTTTTTTGTGATCCTTAGAACTGCCCTTTGCATGAATGCAGTCATCACTGTCCTGAAAAAAATAGTGCAAAGCAAATTGGCCAATTGACAAGTATCCCTTTAATACTTTCATGCATTGTGACATATCATGACTTCATGCGTGACTTTTGCCAAGATTCATTTGGATAATTTTGAAAGCCAAATGAGATCCAATCCAATAGCAGAGATCTTTAAATAAAACAGATAGTATTTAATTGCTTAAAATCTAGTCCATCAAGAAAAATCATTTTTAAAACCAAGACAATGTGCCAACTGAACTCTCCTATTTTTCCTATGTTTGCAACCTTATAAGAGCCTTTCATATGTCTATCAAAATATGAGTATACCAACTATCTCAAGCACTGTCTTCCCTAGTTTCGTTATTCCTTCAGTCCTATGCTTTGAATGCTTAATCCATGTACAAACTACCTTTCAAATTAGGACAAAGCTATTACTTTGAATTCCCTTCAGTCTCTCCTTTAGAAAGTATGCTTCCTTCAAAGAACATCTCTTGTGTTTCCACCTCCAAGACTTTATCATACCCGCCACTGTACTGATTACTTCATTTGCACTCAGAAATTATAGCTCTTTATAGATTCCATTATATTAACTTCCTTAAATTCTAAATTAGATGGTTGTAGGAGTTTGAAGTAGGGCTAGCGTCTTCTGTTTTCTTGTTATTATAAATACTGTTATTTTTGAGACAAGGCTTTTCTATGTAGGTTAAATTAGTCTGAAACTCATTATCCCCTTACCTCAGCATCTTAAATTAATTATTGGAGTTACAGGAACTGCCACAAGGCACCCAATAGGTTCTCAATGAATATCTGTATAATATGATGAAAGCCATTATTATTGCTCTATTAAAAGAAGCAAGATGGTTTTAGCAATACAATTGACAACTGAATTATTGTTAACAATATTAATGTCATTATGTTGTCAATAATATATTCTATCTCAATGGTATTTCAAGATTTGACTCTTTTAAGAAGGCTGATGTGGCTAAAAATCCGAGATAATTTCCTCATATTTTCCTAATTTAAACTTTTAACATTTGTGAATGAACGTTATTTTAACTATATTTTTAATATAATATAGAATATAAACAGAAGTGTCTAGCAATATCT
This sequence comes from Microtus oregoni, assembly GCF_018167655.1. Classification (NCBI taxonomy): domain Eukaryota; kingdom Metazoa; phylum Chordata; class Mammalia; order Rodentia; family Cricetidae; genus Microtus; species Microtus oregoni. Next base: position 107,793 of record NW_024544791.1, read on the forward strand.
ACATTAAATGCTACTTTGGATCCTTAGAAGCAATAATAAGTTTTAATTCATTTGCAGAATCAACTCTATGTCAAGATCATTCTTCTGTGTTGCAGAAGCAACTCTATGTCAAGATCATTCTTCTGTGTTGAAATCTTGACTGGAATGGTGACAATCAGAGGGTTTGCTAGTTCTGCTGAAAACAGCTTCTGCTGCTCCACAGAAGCACCCTGAGTCTTCTTAGCTGGTAGTTTATTGCTTTCTGGGATAAAACATAAAACAAATTAAGTTGGAGAACTAACAGCTGAGATTTTTCAGACACTCATGGGAGCCTTCTCTGCAGAGACACGTGAAGGCCACCACATAAGGGGTAGTCATGTCTTTTCCCCAGCGGCAATGCCATTGATTTGAGAATCTGATGTTTTGATCTGTACGAACTCCTAGGCACATGGGATGACCCAATGTGTTAATTAGTAGAGCAAGCCTCAGTGTGTCACTCTGAAAACTCAATGGGGAGTGAGAGTTCCACTCCAGATGACTGATCATCAAGTAAGAATTTGGAAGGGGTCAGAACATCTGGAATTATCTCTCCAGATAAAAGCTCTGTTTAGGAGCTGAGCCAGGGAGGCAAGAGAAATTGCCTTGCATAGTCTTGGCTAGTCTTAGACACATTGGACTTCTACAGACTTCTTGTGCCTTACAAATCATTATTACATTGCACTTAATAAATCTGTATTTGATGTTGTATATAGGTTGCCTTGAGATTTTTTTTTACTAATTTTATTTTGTCTGATCAGCACTTTTATAGACACCATTTTCACAGTCCCTATATGTCATTACTTTGCCCTTTTGTCTGCATTTGTGAAGTCTCTTATACAAACACCGACATAAAGCCATTCTCCTCTCTCCCCATTGCTACTTTTTCTAGAAAGACGTCTTAGTTATTTTGCCAAACTGCATTCGCCACATTTCTTCTTTCTGCTTCAATCCTGAAGGTCTTTTTAAAAGACCATGAACTCTAAAAAGCCATACCAAACTCATAGAAATGAGATGATATTATGTAATGATTAGATTCTGGTAGACCGAACTTGGGACCATTGTTCTGCTAATTAGCTTTAGTTTTCCTGAAAATTGGAAATACCATTCCTCTCTACACAGTATTTTTGATTGAATTGATTAGGGCCTATAGACAGATTCTATAATCCAGCATATAGCACACAGATCTCTTTATCTTTCCCCTCATTTGACAGAACTAATATTCCTCACAGTGCTTCATGCTATGAGTTCATAGATGTACTTTGGAAGCCTACCATATACAGAGATCTCAGCCAATGATCTTTAAGAGGCGGGACCAGGTTAGGGCATGACTTTTGGGGTACCTGGAGAAAAACGCCAGGTGGCCCAGTGTTCTCTCTCTCTTTCTGTGGTTCCCTCAATACACAGTTGAAATTGGACTTCTCATTTCGTGAATTTGCCCTTTATAATAGAGAAAATATGATTGGTTTATCTTATAGTTAGCCTGGCATTTTTCTACCCCCGATAATTCAACACTCAGATAGTATAAGTAGATATTATTTGTTAAATTACAAACATTTAGATTTATGTTGCCCTACCATGACAAATTGTTTTAATTATTTTTGCTATAATATGTGCCATTATTATGTATTCACAATCTCCCTAATGCCTTGAAGATAGTTTATATATCTTTTATTCCCTGACAAAAAGAAGTCCTTCTTGGAGAAACTGGTATCATTCATCTCAAACAGTTTTTAACCTAAATATTTAGACCTTATTGGGGTTGCATTTTACTCTTCTTTGTTCTTGGCTTGTCTGTTATTCAGACGATTACTCTCCTGTGTGAATACATATGCTTTTTTCTGCTTCCAAGTTATAAGCAGCATATAAGAGATAACAATGATTGATTTTATTTTACCAAACTACTTCACAAAGGATGGAGTATAGCAAGTAATTAGTGTGTATTTGCCAAATGATGAATACACTTCTGAATGAGAGGCACTGTGACTTTTCCAATATTTCACATGATTTTTATTGCTAGTTTAATTTGGCATAAACAGAAGAGTCTAATTGACCTTAATTATATGTCATTTAAAAATGTGTCCTTACATAAGATCTCTAAAATTCCATTATTCAATACACTATCAATATAGTTTTCAACTTTCAGTTCAAAAAACAAACAAAAACCAAAACAAAACAACACTATCAGAGAAAATTAGCAGGTCAGGAACTGGTGAATCTCAAGTGATCCTCTCTTAATGACCATCTGTGAATGTCACCTGAGCATTTTGATAAACAGTAAAGAATTGGACATTTGAAAGCCTTATAAAAATATGATCATACTGGCATGCAATCAGCAAGACTCAGCTGTTGGATAGTCTTGAAGGCAACAGCAATTTAAAAGAGAAAAATTACAACATTCTCATGATGTTTGAATGTTGTAAGATTTCTGTGAATTTTTTTTTTGAATCAAAAAAGTGTCACAGTTTGTGATTTCAAGTGAGTTTACCTTACTAACCCCAAGGAAATAAGATAGACGTTGAATGTTGTCAAATACATGTTAAAAAGCGGAATCAAAGAATGAAATATTCAACCACTTTTAGTTGGATTCTTCATTTAGGTCATTGACAGCATTTTTCTCCATTGAAAGATTTTCTTTACCATGTAAGCAAAATGTTCTTAGCAATCTCATATTTGTATTGTGTCGTTAGGAAACTTATGTTTAAATTAGTGGACTACCACTGACCATATTCTGTTCTTTTTTTTTAATTTATTTATTTATTAAGGATTTCTGCCTCGTCCCCACAACCGCTTCCCATTTCCCTCCCCCTCCCCCGATCAAGTCCCCCCCCCCCCCCTCATCTGCTCGAAGAGCAATCAGGGTTCCCTGACCTGTGGGAAGCCCAAGGACTGCCCACCTCTATCCAGGTCTCGTAAGGTGAGCATTCAAACTGCCTAGGCTCCCACAAAGCCAGTATGTGCAGTAGGATCACTTATAGTTTGTTTTGTTTTGTTTTCAGTTTTTCAAGACAGGGCTTCTCTGTGTAACAACCATGACTGTCCAGGAACTAGCTCTTGCAGACCAGGCTGACCTCAAACTCACAGAGATCCACCTGTCTCCTCCTCTCAAGTGCTGGGATTAAAGACATCTGCCACCACCACCCGGCCATTTATAATTTTATATACATTTTCAGTCTATGGAAATCTTCAACCTTTCTTTTCTCAAGCTATTATTTACCCAAGACGCATTTTTTTCTTTAGACTTTATCTCTTATATAACATCAACTATGCAAATAAGATTACCTATGTAGTAAAGCATCAAACTAAAGTCTATAATAGCATGAGGTTTTACATTTAATGTGTATCATGTAATTCAAAATGTATTTCCGTAAGTTCCAGAAAGTATAGTAAAACTTTTAAATTCAGATCCTAGCTACAGACTGAGGCTTAGTGGCTAAGGGACTCTCAAAATCATCTAAATTATATATTTTCTTTTGCAATTTAATTTGTGTGCAAATTGGTGAGGCATGTATACAAGATCATGTATGTGCGTGTCTATGGTTGTACAAAGGTGTGCCTGTGCTCTGAAGACCAGTGTCTGACATTGGTTGTCCTCATTGATTACTTTCCACTTTGGATTTTGAGATAATGTCTATCACTGAACCTGGAGCTCTCCAATTCTGCTGGAATGGGTGGTCAGTGAGTTCAGAAGATCTGTCTGCCTCCACCCTGCCCACTCCATACCTAGCCTTTTTAGTACGGGTGCTGGAAATCTGAGTTCAGGTCCAGTCTGCATGCTTGTGGCAGACAAGCTCTTCGGTCACTTTACAAATTGAGCCATTATCCCAGTCTCCTCAAAGTACATTAGGAAAGAAACAATTTCTTACTGAGACTCATCATGTGCATGTGTTTGTGTGTGTGATTTGACATGAACTTCCTTATGTACCCCAAGAAGACAAAATGGGCATGCAGGTTGAAAATTGAAAATAGGTAGTGCAATATGTATGTGTGATGAATATATTCATTAATATGTATCTGTTCATATCCAAATATTTAACCATGCTAGACATGGCTATTAAAGAACACAAGAGAATCTCCAATTGTGATTATTATTGTTAAGAGTGGGGGGAAGATGTCTAGAATGATGGGTATGGTTTGCAGAAAGACTGGAGTGACCTAAATGACCTCTGGATGCTCCTCCCATACCTCAGAACCTCCATTCTGACTTTATACTACAAAATTAGCTGTCAACACACTTTAGGGGGTATCTTATAGGATTCCAGCATTGACACATTCTAAAATTCTTTAATCAATGTCTCTTCAGGTCTCTTCATACCCCATTCCCAATAGTCAACTCCATCCTCAAATCATTTGTCAACAACAACAACAACAAAACCTTTCTCTTTTATTGTTCCCTTCTTCCTAGATCCTGATTCTGTAATGTTATTTAAAAAATACATTTGGAAGGAAATTCAAAACCTTCTTGCACCTCCCCCTTCTTACTCCATAAAATCTCCACTCTGAGCCATGACTAACATGTACAGTATGCTTGCAATGAAAAAATTTCCCTCCTAAATGTCCTAACTCCAGATATTCACTCTTGTGACTCTAAGCTTTGATTAAGACATACATCAAAAGCACAAGTCTGTTTTCATCCCAGTTCCAGGTTTGTCCTTTTGTCATTAAGACACTTGTGAGGGTGATTGACTCAACTATGTTTAGTTGTCACAAATAGCTACTACTACTACTAAAAAGGAAAACCACACAAAGTCAGAAAGCACAGATCCAACTACAGACATAGTTAGCCACAAGTGTTAGAACATTTGACTTGTCTTTCAAAGTACAAAAGTAAAGTAAATATGAGAAGCATTCAAAATAATACAGCCTGGGCACAATACATGGAAGTTAGATAATATCTGAGTGCCAACAATAAAGATAAGTCATTTCCCTTCCTCCTTTTAGGATTATGCATATTATCATTTAATCTCTTGTAACCTCTTATTATTGTAGTTTCTAAAGTCCTGGATTTTAGCTAAGCTAAACTAAGTTTACTATCTCAGCTTTGCATTAATTAATTCCTATTTTGTGGAATTTTATTTTTCCCGCCCTCTGTCTGATGGAAACCAATTAGAATAATGAGGGCAAAAGGTTATATATACATCTGGCCCTGGTATTTAACATCCTGGTTTATCCTTTATGCTTTGCAGAGAACAATGGGGAAAGGTGGGCAGGGGACCCCGCTATTCCCTTTCGACGCTAGAAAAACATGAAACATTCTTTTTTTTTTCTTTTAACATATGTGACATCTGAAACGACTCAGGCATGACAACATTAAGGAGATTGTTGTGTCTTAATTCCGTGTTTAATTGTCAGAGCCAGGAAGGAGGAGGTGAAGAGAGAAGGCAGGACTTGCACAGGCTGGTGCTTTTGGAGGGGCTGGCCTGGAAAGGCATGGCTTTCATTATATGTAAGTGAATTAGTCTGTTTCCTTTAAACAGGGGAGATTAACAAGCCACCAAGGGCCTGCTGTGGGAGTCTGACACTTTTAGTGGCTTGTGACATATGATTTGTGAATATCAATTCTCCTTCAAAAGCAAAAAGCAAATCAATCATTAGCATGAAGTTTGCCAAAAGCTGATTTTGGGTTAGTTTGGTTGAAATTCATTAGAAAATCCATTTCCTAAAATAGGGGAATAAATCTCTCATTTGATCCAGTGATCTGATAATTTTTCAATTATCCTTTGGATTTAGGAATGGTTACATGTAGATGTGGGATTAAGTAAGGACAAATTATTTTTATAAAAAGAACGGTTGAGGTATTGAAGTAGAGAACTACGGAAGACTTAAGTTAGAGGAAAGGACTTCTTCAAAGTTTTTTTCTTTTCTTTTTTTCTGACATTGGGGCTCACTGTGCAGCTCTGGCTGCTGTGCTGGAACTCACTCTAGACCAGGTTGGCCTCACACACACAGAGATCTGTCTGCCTCTATCTCTCAAGTGCTTAGATTAAAGGTGTGGGCTACTACTTCTGGTCATAAAATTTTGCTTTTAAAGAATATGTCTTCAATCAGGCAGTCTATTATCAAGATAAAAATTTCTTAAAGTAAAATTAACAAAATAAATATTTACCCCATCGGTGAATATCAAAACAAACTTTGATATTAGAGGGATGACATAAAAAATTTCAAGCTGACAGGACTGATACAGGGAAAAATGACACTATAAAACCATCTTTTAAAATACCATATTTATCATGCCTTGAAAAGGGTATATGAGAGAAATGCATAGATTTTTTTTTCTGTTTCTTTTTTGGTACTATAAAGATTAAAAACAGGAGCCAGATTTTTGTAGCTGCAAGTAAAATTATCTAGACAACAAAAAGAGATATTCTGGGGTCTCCATATAGGAAAGATTTAATCAGAAAAATCAAGTACAACCAAAGTTTCATTAGCTATAGCATTTAATTTACAGATGTACCATCGGAGACTTATCTAACGTATGAATAAAGGGTTTTTTTTTTAAATGTATTAGTTGTATCTCATTGAGGATAGCATAGTGATTAAGTGGATAGGAACAAAAACTATGCCAACTGGGCTCAAATCTTACTTTGATCCCACTGATCAACTATTGACTTCAGTGATGTTAATCAGTGGTCATGAATGTTCCCATCTATAAGGTGGGATTTCCTGGTATCTACACCATTTAGTTGTTCTTTAAAAGATGAAATGAGTACAAGTGCAAAATATATGGAACTATGTATCAAATACCAAATACTTATTATTTCTGTTTTATCCAAGTCTATTAACAGCTGAAGGAATATTTAAAACTGGGGAATAGATAGGTATCAATATTCAAAATCCTCCGTCCAGTTTGCATCCATTTAGTGCTACCTAAGAAAAATCATATCCACATAAACTCTCAAAATTGACCTGCTTAACAAATTGATACTGCAAATATCCACGATAAAACGAAAAGTTACAATGACACATGAAGAATCCATCTGCTGATTAATATTGAGGTAACGATTAGAGCCTGCACATTGTTTCTCTACAGACTTAAGGAAACCATAATTTTCTGTCAACTCAAAGTGAACATAGGTATGCTACTGAGTTCTTCATTTGTTTTGACTGCAAAATAAGAATTTAGTAATCTAGTCCAAAATCTGTATTGATCTCTTATTCTACTTCATTAAAATGGTCATTATTTTCCCCACCACTAGGGAGGTAGAGGCAGGCAGATCTCTGTGAGTTTGAGGTCAGCCTGGTCTACAGAATGGGTTCTAGAACAGCCAGGGATACACAGTGGTACCCTGTCTCAAAAAAGAAAGTTATTTATTTATTATTGTGTGTGTTCAAGTGTGTAAGTGATGGGAAGGGTATAAGTGCCATGAAACATGTGTGTAGGTCAGAGGATAAGTTTGTGGAGTTGGTACTCTTCTGTCTTTACTTGATGAGCCATCTTACTGGCTGCCCCTCTGCAAATTTAACTTCATTAATTTAACATTATTATCGAGCAAGCTTGTGTGAGAGTGCGTGTGCATCCGTGGAGGTCAGAAAATAGAAGATAACTTTCAGAGGTAGATTTTTTTTCCTTTCGACCAGGAATCCCCGGCTTGAATACTTTTATATGTTGAAGCATATAAATATAAACATAGTTTTTATATGTTGAGGCATGTCTTCAGCCAAAGCATCAATATTACTCTTGAGGATTTAGTTCAACTGTTAGAGCAGTTTTCTAACATACATGAAGCTCTGGGTTTGATCCCTAATACTATATGCATTCAGCTTGGTAATATATACTTGTAATCCCAACACTTTTGGCCAAGCATCTTTTAAGACAGCACAATAAGCTAGCAAATAATGAATCCCCCAGTCTGTGGGGGTTGTGAAAAGTCTAAGCTTTCTCCTTTAGGTTTGTGAGACTAAGGAATTATGGTCAATGGTCAATGTCAGTAGCTATATAGCTCAGGTGAATAAATTTCAGTTATCCTTATTATATTACTTTATGGCCTATAGCACAGAGAAAAAATGTTTGCAAATACATAAAGGAAAACAAAGACATTGTATCCGAGATATGCTACATGTAGTTAGTTCTTTTTTTTAAAAGATTTATTTATTTATTATGTATACAACATTCTGCCTCCATGTATGCCCACACGCCAGAGGAGGGCGCCAGATCTCATTACAGATGGTTGTGAGCCACCAGGTGGTTGCTGGGAATTGAACTCATGACCTCTGGAAGAGCAGACGGTGCTCTAAACCACTGAGCCATCTCTCCAGCTCCCCTGTAATCAATTCTTTATTAGCACTCTTGGATTCATACTCTTTGTGACTTTACTTAAGTATGCCCATGAGGGACACAGGGTCTTAGTCTTGTATGAAGTCGACTTTGTCAGTATAAAAATTGCCATATATATTAGAAGTGAAGTTACCATGTGTATACTCTTGAAACACCCAAGGTGGGTAGATGAGCAGAGTAACCTCTTTTTTTTTTTTTAAACCACAGTGTCAATCCTATTTATTTGAGGAAAAAAATGTATACAGGAAGAAAAGTTCAATTCTCACAGTGAAAGGAATTCCTCACATCACAAAAACATTCTCCAAACAGTCTACAAGGCTAAGGAATGACTGAATTTAAAAGACAGCACACAGAGAAGCTGCAGCCTCTGGCTGCTAGCCTTTCTTAATACTTCTAGCTTTGGAAGTTGCACTTCAATCTCCAGCGGTCACTTGAAGAGCTAAGGTGCTGGAAGAAGTCTCAGGGTCAGAGGCACAAGATCAGAAATTCCTGTGGCTTCAAAGCTGAAGTAGGGAAAAGCCCCAAACCTCTAACGTTTGTTTACACAGTGTCATCTGCTGCAGTGACTCCAGTTCTCACTCATAAAGGGCAGTGGCGGAGCACGCTGACATGGCCAGGATACCGTTGGAGAAGAGGATCACATTTGCCTCTCCTCCTCCCAGCTCTAGCACACAGGCACTCAGACTAGCGGGAACTGAAAGCTGACCTAATCTCAGGTCTATCAGAAAACCTTTCGGTAAGCAAGGAGCAGCAGAAGGCGAGCATCTGTTTCAGCTTACGTTTAGAATTACCTCCCTTTTAGAGAACATACTGGCACTTTCTCTCTCTCTCCAGAATATATGTAAAAATGAAAAGGTTGCCAACATGGGACGTGTGCATGGAGATTTTTCTGCCATTTTTTCAGGTTGTCCTAAACTCAAAACAACTTAGCCACTCCTGGTATTCCCTTTCTTAAAGGCTGACTGGCATAATAAAATCAAGTGAAGCTGTTTGTCACAGTTCAGATTTACTGTGTGTGAATCTGCTTTATCCTCTACCCCACCTAGAAAAAAATGATCTCTAGATTAAGATTTATAATTTGCATCTGAATACTCATACTAATTCATTCTGCTCATGTGGTCTACTTTATAAACATAAGTTTGATAAATGCCAATTATTACCCATTATTATTACAACTTAGTTCCAATCTGACTTCCTTCTCTTACTTTAATACTCTTTTGTTAAAAGCTTATTAGAAGGAATTGTATATATTTTTAAGAGTAATGAGTAAGTTCTAGATCTCAATGAGAATACCCAACTGACCCTAGTAGCCATTTTACCGCTGAGAAAACTTAGGGAATGTCCTAGAGACTTGAACGACCTCCTGCTATATGACTGGTTTTAGAGCCTAAAATTGAAATGCTGTGTTAGAAGCAATGGCGGGTTGCATTTCTCACCCAGTTCATTTGTACCACAGTGTTGTTTGTAATTGGAGCCACCCTTCCAACTCTCTCTGCCACTATCTCTTTTCTCAAGTTCCTCTAGGAAAGCCTATTTAATAGGGAGTAGTAAAGAGGAAAGTAGGAGATGTGGCAGCCAGTCTCATCTTCGTGAAAGTTCTGTCATCTTAGGCTGGATAACAAAATGATTGCCGTCTGTCTGGGAACTCTATAGCTTCTACCATAATGAGAGAAACCAATTTCTACTAAAAAAAAAGGGGGGGGGGGATGTTGTAGACTCATACTGCTGTTCGAAACCCTGAAAGTTCAAACAATAGGAACATGTATGAGCCTCAGAGGAACTGTATGAAAGCCTCTTGAGAGAAGACAGGTTTGAATAGAGTCCATCATTTGAGTTTTATGCATTTTGGCATATGAGAGATAGAGATGATATAACTGATTTTAAAAAGAACAAATGCATAGTAGCTAACTGTTTTTAGCATGGAGGACATTCTCCAAAAAGTACTACCTACTGGCATTTTAATTACATTAATTGTGTACTTTAAAACTTTAAAAAAAAATATGTGAATGAGTGCTTTGTCTGCCTGTTTATCTAGGTACCTCATACATACCTGGTACATAGGAGGCTGTAAGGCAGCATCCAGTCCTCTGGAACTGGAGTGAACAAATGGTTGTGTGCCATCATGTGAGTGCTGGGCACCAAAGCCAGCTTCTTTAGGAGAGAAACAAGGGTTCTTAAGCACTAAGTCATTTCTCCAGTCCCAGTTACCTATATTTTTTATAATTTAGTCTTCAGGCACCTCCTGTTGTGGAATAATCTTTTTTTACACCGAGAAGGTTTGTCACTCACAATGGTTTAATAAAAAGCTGAACAGCCAATAGCAAGGCAGGATTTTCAGGGTGGAGAAGAGTCTGGGAAGAAATAGGGTGGAGATGCAGAGAGTCACCAGTCAGTCATGGAAGAAGCAAGAAAGCAGCTTGGACAGTACAGAGCAAACATAATAAAATGATGAGGCAGAAAGCAAATAAACAGAAATGTGTCAAGTTACAAAAGCTAGCAAAAAACAAGCCCATGCTATCAGGCAAGCTTTAATAATTAGTAAAAGTGTGTGCGGTTATTCAAGGGGACTTTTTCAATATGAAGTGTTTCCATGGAGTCAGCAAGCAACTCAAGAGAACTGATCTTGGAAGCATTCAAGGGAAACCCTTCAAACCAGTCAACCTGAGTTTATCTGGTTGCAGAAACAGACCACCTGGGTAGTCAAATTCTGCACTGAGCAAACAAAGCTTTTTAAAACTGTAGTAACATAAAGGCCACATAACATAAACATGCAAACAAAAAGAAACAAACAAAAAGCAGTATCTTAAACAATGTCTTAGGAACATGTCATCATTTAAACTTATCCTCTTATATGTAGGCAGATCTGAGGTGCCATTCTGAGCCCTGTGCTTTGCTAGTTTTTTTTTGCATATATTATTTCTTGAATCTCTATAGAAGGGCTGAGGAAGCAGAAATATCCCAGTATCTCTTTCATCCAGTTAAGAAGTAGTACTGCTATAATGTATATACATTTGACTCCATGCTTAGTTCTGTATACCATAAGAAGCAGCTTTGTTTTTGTTTGTTCTTAATTTGGTCCATATAAGGCTGCCGTAGTTGACTGTAACAAATGACCATATATTTGGCAGCTTAAAACAGCAGCAACTAGTTATCTCACAGTTTGGGGGACTGTAAATCTGGTATCAGAGTATAAATTTCCCTGGATTGAAATGAAGGCGTTGGCAGGCTACACCCCTGCTCCAAGCCCTCCAGAGAAGGTTCAACTCAATGTCTTTTGCAGCTTCTCGATCCACAATTATTTTTCCCTCCTGGCCCATCTGATGTATTCACCCCTCCAGAGTTTCAAATCAATTGTAGCCTAATGTCTTCAAACTCAAATACTAACAGTTCAAATACCTCCAGTTCCATACTTTACATAGCACGATCCATCCCTAGATGAAATTATTCTCTATCAATGTTTCTACAAAACTAGAATATAAGTAATTCATTCTCAAATGCAATGATAAAAAGGGCACGGAACAACAGTTATAGAAAGTACAGTTCCCCAAAGAGGGCAATGCAGGAACAAGGTGTCTTTTACTGTCCCAAGCAATTTCAGACCCAGCAGAGGATTTTTTTGTTTGTTTGTTTAGTTTGGAAACAATTCTCTTTGGCTTGCAGGTTCAGCTTCTGGTTCCATAGTGGGAAGATTTTTTAAACCTGTGTACTCAAACAGCTGAATTTGTTCCCAAGACTCTGTGATTACAGTGACCTTTCCTCTTGTTTTTAAGATAGCATGTGAAAAAGTTTTATACCCCTTCCTGTCCATAAAATCTGTGGGGCACTTGATAATCTTACTTCATCTTGCCTTTTTTTCTTTTAATCCCATCTTAATCCAAAGAGGCAGTCTCTGATGATTTAACATCCTCAAAATCATGGCGGGAATTTTACGTGAGTGGTGGAGAATCCTCATTAACAGAACTTGTTCAATCTCATTATTATTCCTAGCTGCTATTGAATTGACATCAATGTCACCTCTAAGCATATCCTAAGATTGTTCAGCAGCTCCTTGGACCTGCTCTTTCTAAGGGTCTCCTAGCTTAAAATATTTTACAGCCAAATAAATTGAGATTGTGCTTTCTCTCCTTAGCAAGTTTCTCTTAACTTTATCCTCTTTGTCTTGAATTTTCCTATTGCCACAGGAAAGCAGGCTGTCCTTCAGCATTAGCCTTGGGGATGCCCCAGATAATCGAGCTGACCACTTACAAACTGAACCACCCATCCTCCAGTTTCACTAACAGACTTTTCATTGGTTTTTCCATTGATAACACTCCTATTTTCACTAATAAAAGTTTACTAAGAGATGGGTATTCCCAGGTGATTTAGGCTTGACTGTGTGCTTGTCTTCCACATTTCAAACAGAATATCTTTAATGCCCATGTTTCTACCAGGCATCTGTTTCAGAAAAATCTAGACATTTTTAATACACGTCTGAAGATTCTTCCGTTTTATGCTCAGCGTTCAATTCCAAGTCATTCTTACATTTTTAGGCATTTCTTGTAGCAGCCTTCTATTTTGCCTGTCAAAAACCTATGGTTTCTGTAACAAAAGACCACAGAGATGGTTATTCCAGTGCAAATGTATTATTTCACTGCCCTGGAGAGCAGATGTCTGATATCAGTTTCAGTTTCAGAGGATCTGCATCAAGGGATCAGAGGGAGCAAGCTCTTTTGTGGCTTCTGGAAGGGAAGTCTGCTCTTCCCCAGTTTAGTTACAGGATCCTCTGCAGTTCCTCATTAGAATGTTGGTGACAGCATATAGGGTCCACATGGCTAAAAAGAGGTAATGCCCCATCTTTTTTTGTAAAATTTCTACTGAAACTTTACTGTATAAAGTTGCATCCACAGGGTTTGAGGATTAGGACCTGATGTTCATGAATGGCTACCATTTAACATGTTTATCTATTATTCTCCAATACAGGTAAGCTTCTGAAATTTGCTCCTTAATCCATGAGATGAGTGTACCCAGCTGAAATAGTTTAATGATGATTTAGCTCAATTCGGTGGCACTCATTTTATAGATAAGTCTCTGAGGTCAAGATAAAGAGAATGACCAGTTTAAGATCTCATGGTAAATGTTTTCACACAACCAAGACCACATGCCACATCCCTTTACTCTGCTGTTTGTAGAACATTCTTCCTTTCTTCCAAAGGAATTACTGAGAATTTCTCATTTCTTTATAGTCACCCATATGATCCGAGAATAAGAATAAATAACTTGAAATCAGAAACAACTCTCAGTAGCAGCAAGAATTTTAAGGGGGAGGAGATTCATTATTAATACCCATAGAATATAATCAAAAGATTTTATAAAACTGAGGATATATGAAAAATGCTTAATTTCATACTAATACAATTGTAATTCAGAGATTTGGATGAACTTAAGTTTTTCAGAGTCAAAAAGTAACAATTTTTCTATTTCTCAGAATTGGAAAATAAGAGCTGAATGGAAGGGTATGAGGTCACTTTACATCACTCCCTTCTCTGCAGAGTACAAAGTACAGAGAATATTAATCATACTTTCCATAACATATGACCGACCCCCAAAAAGTCTCAATGCCTTGACTAAGGCTATAAAGTTGGAATGATTGATTTGCTTAATAACAAATGTGGAGAAAACTGATTATATATGCCAGGTCCTGAATTAAGAGTTGATATCAGAGCCGGGCGGTGGTGGCACACACCTTTAATCCCAGCACTCGGGAGGCAGAGGCAGGCGGATCTCTGTGAGTTCGAGGCCAGCCTGGTCTACAAGAGCTAGTTCCAGGACAGGAACCAAAAGCTATGGAGAAACCCTGTCTTGAAAAATAAAAAAAGAGTTGATATCAAAGGTCAATGAGACATAGTGTGCACGCAGAGCGACTTTCTCATCAGAATGAAGCTACGCGTAAGCAGTGAACAATCAGATGAAAACTGTAATGGTGGAGTAGGGTTCTGTAGGCGTTGGAATGATCCAAAAGGCATCCTCGAGGGCTGGAGAGATGGCTCAGAGGTTAAGAGCATTGCCTGCTCTTCCAAAGGTCCTGAGTTCAATTCCCAGCAACCACATGGTGGCTCACAACCATCTGTAATGAGGTCCGGTGCCCTCTTCTGGCCTTCAGACATACACACTGAATATTGTATACATAATAAATAAATAAATATTTTTTTAAAAAAAAAACAAAAACAAAAGGCATCCTCGAGATGGCACCTGGATGAAATCTGGAAGGAAGGGGAGCTGGGAATGAGGGCAAGGACTCCACTCCAAGGGCATCTTATGCGGTCTTAAAGTGGGAACACAGAGATTGGGAATTACAGGATCAAAATCAACTGGAGATGTCTGTAATGAGGGCACAAGAATAAGTGGGACTGGGGGTGAGTGGGGAGAAAAGTGCGATCATTCTACATGAAATGCAAAGGACACTGGAAAAAAAAGTCTCATAGACAACTGACTTTGTGGATATTCACCTTCGAGAGCCAAAAACCGACAAAGATGGGAAGGATTCTGTAATAGACTAATTTGAAATAGAATTAGGTACTGTTGAAAAGTAGTCCAGAATAAAAGGTAGCTATTGTGACTATTTCATGAAAACCAATATTTTTTATGTAGGCTGCTCAACCCATGATCAGGCGAAGTTTGATACTGACTCATGCTAACTCCTGTATCTTCAGGGCTGGGCACAACTTTTATACTTAACTTTTATCATCCAACAATAGTGCAGGGTCACAAAGACTACCTTATTTTTATACTACTGTTTTGAGAATCAACTGGTGAAAACATTAAAATGTTTTGTAAACTGTAAAATAAAGTTGGACAGTGTAATATCAATATTATTCCTAATTTAAAAATATTAGCTAATCCAGGGATCTTCCTAGATAATGAATAATTAGTAACTATACAAGTTAGTCATCTTGTCAAATAGCGATAAAAGCTAACACCTCTGAGCTCTGCTCAAGGTCCTAGATGTAGAACTTATCATTCCAACCACAGTTGTAAATCTGTGAACATACCTTCAGATCAATAATGAGGCAGATTATTAGTAACATATTTTGCCTAGGTGCAGAAACAAAGCCTTGGGTAGTAACTTGGCCAAGATCACACTGCTGTGTAATTTCAGATTTCAGATTCTTTACCCAAAAGTCTGATTCTGAAGCATATGATTTCATTACTGGATGTCACTATATATAATGACCTCTTCTCCTTGTTTGCTTAAGAAATGCTAAAGTATTTAATTTGCCAGAGAATGAGCTGTAGCCTCATTTTGTTTCTTTCTCTGATGACTTAGATCAAATAAGTCTAAGAGTATTTGGGAGAAGAACAAATGCACAACCTGGCGGTGGACAGGAATATCCCAGTAGTTCTATTGTGGAACCTGCTGAGAAGTATACAGTCCCTTCCCAAAGGTCCACATATTAAGAATCTTTAAAGCTGCCCATATTTTAAATTTTAAGCTAATGGCCACCTGATATATCAAGAGTTGCTTCATATTTCAAGTTAAAAAAAATACTGTTCTGTGTTTTGTTTTAATACAACTAGAATTTTTTTTGCTACTAACTGTATTTTAATTATGCCAATTATAATACTACATAATGGCTTTTTCCCAAAGTTTCTCAGTTTTCTTTCCATGATTTTCTTTACTTCGCAAAGTCAATGAGAGGGCTGGAGAGATGACTTAGTGGTTAAGGGCACTTGTTGATCTTGCAGAGGACCTGGGTTCATTCAGTTCCTAGCACCCATATGGTGGCTCATCATAACTCCATTCTAAGAAGTCCAACACCTTTCTCTGATCTCTTTGGGCACCAGGAAAGCACAAGGTGTGAATGCATGCATGCAAGCAAGACACTCATATACATCAAATGAACCTAAACAAATCAAATTAAGGGCTGGAGAGATGGCTCAGAGGTTAAGAACACTGGCTGCTCTTCCAGAGGTCCTGAGTTCAATTCCCAGCAACCACATGGTGGCTCACAACCATCTGTAATGAGATCTGGTGCCCTCCTCTGGTGTGTGGGCATACATGAAGAGAGAATGTTGCATACATAATAAATAAATAAATAAATAAATAAATAAATAAATAAATCTTTTAAAAAATACACAAAAAACCCCCCAAATCAAATTAACTGGGGGCGATGTTAAAAATGAAGAAAGTTAGTTTTAAACCAAAACCATGTTCAAGTGATATTTTATCAGAAAAACTGAGACCCTAAAATGTAGGGTTATTTCACACTTGCTTCTCAACATGCCAGCAAGTTCCAATGTTTTCTGTTCCACGTAGTCTGTGCACCACTCACTCTGTTGCTGTGCCGTTTCCTGAAGACCCTATAGTTGTGAATGCGCATGCTCCAGCGTTGTCTTTTAGTGAATTCTACTCTTATTTATTCTTCCGTCATGACTTGTTGGATCTCTCTTTGACTTAGTATTTGCTACTCTAGTCATTCTTTACTGCTTCTCTGCTCTGAGAATAAATTGTGTTCTCTCATCTTGCAGCTCCCTGTGATGAGCTCTCGTCTCTGGAATGAAAACTTGTAAGGGAAGAGCCCAGCAGGTTGAAGTAGAGGGACAACAAGTGAAAGCCACAACACAGTATCTGTGGCAATCGTACACAAAACTGCATCACAGTGGCTGAAAATGTGTAATTCCAGAAGAAACTGTTACTTTTCTCTTTCTGCCTTCCATCCTATAATCTCTCTTCATTGCCCCATGCTACCTGTTTTGTGCCAATAGTTTTTCTTCTTTTGTAAAATTTGCTATAGCTTGAGTCCTTGAAGACTATTATTCTCTAACCCCCATTCTTCGTTCTCATCCTAAACCCATCTTTTATGTTCAAATAACTGTTAACAGTCTTTTTGAAAGCCTCTACTCTTTCCTCAAACTTCAGAACCCTATGAACATCAAAGTTCAAATCAAATTTTAGGAAGTTCTTATGGTGCCTCAATTATCTTTCTTCATTGTTAGGATTGTTAATTTCTACTATAACAAATAATAATTCGTTTTTTTTTCCCTGAAGAAGATGGAAGCATCATACTCATTTTTTTAAATACTATATCTGCTTGATGAAGACTTAATACATGCCATATAATAGCATGATGTGTCCATGTATCAACTCCCATTTCTGTGGCCTTTGGTCAAGCCCAGTCTCAGTGTCCCTTCTCCTAGTCCCCTGCACTTCCCTTAGCCCACCTCTCCAGGTCCCTTTCTCACCACTAGGATCAGAAGAGTTTCCCTGGTTTCTGGTCTGGTACCGATTTATCTCTTTTAGTGCTCACTGTAGCATTCTCAATGTCTTGACTTAGTTGTCTGCTTGACACTGTCAGTACGTTTTTAGCTCCATGAGAGCAGAACCATTACTCGACGTTCTCAAACATGGAACCTTGTCAGATCTTGACACAATATCAGACACAAAATAATTAGTTCATTTTTCTATGAAGTGAGTTAAATAATGAGGGGATTCTTTACTTTCATCTTCATCAGGTAGGAAAAAAGGACAATTAATACCTTACTTTACTGATGACA
Organism: Microtus oregoni; assembly: GCF_018167655.1. NCBI lineage: Eukaryota > Metazoa > Chordata > Mammalia > Rodentia > Cricetidae > Microtus > Microtus oregoni. Next base: position 125,614 of record NW_024544791.1, read on the forward strand.
CCTTGCACAGAGCTGCACACTCTTGTCTTGCACTTTGGACGCAAACCTGTGACTGCTGAGTCCACTCTCACCCTATATCCATATTTAATTGCTTTGAAATAAAGACCATGCTTTTCTCATTCCGTCATCAAGATATAGTTGCTTTAGCAAGACTTGGGTCTACGTTTTCTTTCTGCTGATACACAGACTATTGATGACCTCTGTGGGCTTCCTCTTAGGTCACAGGTTTTCCTTACAGTTAATTAAACATACAGTTGACGGCAGGAGTCGGGTTGTATTTTCTTGTCAGGTCAGCCCTTTTGCGGGGCAGTGCTGATCATTTGCCTGAGCTCTATCCTGGGAGTTAAAGCGCTTGTCCTCATCACTCTCGTGAATCTCCCTACCCCCTCCTTACACTCTGAGTCCTCTTTTCCTCTTGTCCTTTTCTTCCAGTTTCTAGAATTTTCCTTACACATTTTGCACTTTCTGGCAAAAGTTGGATGACTGCTTTATAAATTTAAAGCTCTCCTGTAGTTTTGTTCAACAGGCTCTTACATTGTAATCTGGTTATATTCTTCCTCACTCCCTCCACGTCTATGCAATTATATCATTCCAGAGATACGTCTAAAAATACCCATGAAATCTAATAAGTATTGTTACTAATATTGCTACAAAAGCTCTCCCTTTAGATGTAAATAGGTCATGTGTCACCACATTGGCCGTATTATAGATTATTAACTGTTCCTTTCATTACACTGATAAATTCATAGCTTCAAATTCGGAAACAATTAAAAAAGAAGCTCAATTTTTAGTTATTGTTATTGTAAGAGATAAATTTAATACAAATAAATAGCCAGATTCTGTTTATAAAACATATAACTCCAATTTAGCAGGTAGTCCCCAAAGGTGCTTTCTTGGAAAAAGAATATGAGTAGTATTACATATTTCTGGAGATCTTAACTACTGTCTGTGTTTCAAAATATTGCTAATAGAGATCTACATGTCTTTATTTGGTTAAGCAGAAATACAAATTGTGTGTGTGTGTGTGTGTGTGTGTGTGTGTATTCCCCTTCCCAATAATCAGAATTTAAAAAGGCATGGATTTTGTTTTAAAAGCTATATATACTTGCCAAAGCTATACAACGAAGTATGATAAACTTAGTAACATTCTGAAAGTTGGGATCATCAATTAGCTCTAAATCAGTATTTATCCTCTCTTATAATATAGGTGGAAAATATGTATTCTTAAATTATCATTGCTTTATCTTATACAAGTTTAGGAAAAGAAATGAAGGCACGAAAGGTATCAAAGAAGTTAGGGAGTTATACAAATGCAAACAGAGTTAAAAAATCATAGAACAAAACAGCAGAAATGGGTATGGGTTCAGAGTTTAAGATGAAAATCAAATATAGAATTACGTCCTTCTAGGGCTTTGCTCCCTTTGGTATAGGCAGAGCTTAAAAAACCTGGCCTGGAGGGTGGGGTACAAAAGGATTAGCTTTTGATTCAGTGTGGTGGGGTCCCGGTAGAGTGCGTCCAATTTAAAAGGATGAGGTTCTTGTGTGTTGAACATCCCAAACTGTCTGTCTGCACTTCTGGGCTTACGTATGAGGCCCCAGGGTGCTAAGTGATGATTTATTTGGCTTCAGGGATATGAAGTAGTTTTAAACATTTGGAAAAAAATAAATTAAAAACAAACAAAAACAGAAGAGAAAAATAATAGGAGAGGTGATAAACCAATTAGGGTTCACAATGTTTCTAAAATAGAGTTGCCATAGGGCATCTCAAAACAGAACTACCAGAATGTAATTGAGCCTTGACTTGAGTTGCAGTACTACAGATGGCAAGTTATTCTCAACATGAGAGGGAGACTTTAAGAAAGATTAAGAATAAAACAACAATTATTCTTATCAAGACAGTGAGTATTCTAAAAGGTACCTGAAAGAGACTAATAACTTATCTGAGGGATAATATGGCTGTTAAATGAGTCCTTCAGCTTTCTGTGAACCCAAACTGCAGAATTACGTCACAGTTATAGTGGAATTATTAGGTTTGTCTAGTTAATTTAATTATTTAGAGTTTTGGGTACGTGAGTTTACTCAAGACATTCCCTTCTATTAGGCTTAGTCGGGTAATAAATTAACATATTCATCACAGCATTCATTGCAGGAAGCATGCCAAGCATCTGAAAGTCCCTCATTATTGGTAATACACATACTGACAGGTTAGGCCTAGGTAAAGGTGGCCAGACTGCTGCAGAAGAATTATTAGGTGAACTATACAATGAGGTAATGCTGTACTGCCAGAACTATGAATCTCTCAAAGGGTAATTGGATGCACGTGTTCACAGCAGCATAAAGTCACTGTCCAGTTATCCACCTTACATGGGAATCTACTCCGAGTGTCTTCTTTGATTTATTGTTCTAATTAGAACACAGCGTTCAAAGAAAGAACACTAGCAGCCTGATTTAAAGGCAAAAAGCCTTGACGACCATTATTTTGTGGGTGACCTGGTAGATATTGTGAATGTTTCTATTAATAAAAATAATGTGTTACGATTAAGGTCTTACTTTAAAAATATCCTAGATAATAACATCAAAATTTTGTATCAATCAATCCAGTATCAGGTGTACCTGGTAGATCCTAGGCTTCAGCTCTATTTCTCTCCTCTAACTTGGGAGGCACCTTTATGCTGTTCTTTGGTGCACCCACTTACAGGTTACAGGTAAAAGTAATATTGGGAGAAAATATGCTGATAAGAAAGCATCAATATCTTACATCTGAAAAAAAAGGCAAATTGAAAAAGTTGTCAAGTGATTGACATATAAGTAATTGTGATATACCTTGTAGGGTTAAGATACATTTGTATAAAACTCTTGAAACAAAATTAAGATTTTTTTTATAGCCCTACCTTGTTGGAAAACTGTTTGAAAATTGCATGCACAGAGATCTATATTCGGTTTCACTGTAAAGCTACAAGAGGATTTCAACTTCTTCAGGGGAAATGCTAATATTTTACTTAAATTAAGCAAACATCAACTATTAATGTTGACAACTGTTGGACCAGTCACAGTAAAACTGTCATCTGGATAACTATTCATTGCAAAGTTCAGAGAATTAATGTTAAAGTAGATTAAAATCACTTTGAATCCACATGTATTCTCTTCCTTTGGAAGGATAATAAATATCATTTGCACTATAATTTTTGATAAGCATATGGACATTAAGGCTTGGGAAAGATGTAGAAAGATATCCATAAGGTAGCTCATAAATGTGAGGAACATTAGTTCCATCTTAAATGAGCTGTCAGCCCTTTTCCCAGGATTTTAGTTTGTGGAAAGGTAGACATTTGGGTAATAAATGGGGTTTGCCTCTGAACATTAAAGTAATTGTATAGGAATTTAAAGTATCTATTCATGTTCATTGCAAGTTATTTAATTTCTAAGGAAACACACTAGAGTAAGATTATGTTATAAGCTGTTAGTGACAATGTAGAAGAAAATGTGCAGACAATGGACTTTGATTTAATAGGACCCTTCTTTTTCAAAAATTGTAAGTTTAAATATTATTTTGGAAACACATGCTTTTAAGGAATGGTCTGTACCTTCAGGTACCAGGTTACTGACATTCCCAAGACCTAGAGTTTGGTGCCTGAATTCTCCTCCTCCACTACCAGCATGCGATTCCTGCCAACTGGTTTGTTGGGTTCTTCTAGTAGGTGGTTATAAATCAGGTTTATGAAGAGGAAACTCTCAAATTGTGCATTTTAATGGATTTATGATAAAGCCATCAAAGTGGAGGGTCCACATGGAAGAAATGCAGTAAAGGTAATAGGACAGTGTCATGTAAACATTAAATACAGTGCCTTCCACCTTCATAAATCCTCGACGCTGATGATTAAATGCTTCTGGTTATAAATTTTGCAAGCAAATTCTAGAAAGAACCACAATTGTAAATAAGACACCAGCGGAAGCCATAAATTGCCATAGAATTCCCTCACACTACAGAACACTCTTGAGTATTTATTATGAGACAGTACTCCTCAACAACTATTTATTTTAGCTTTTTTCAATAATAAACTGAATTTTGATTAAAAACAATAATGCCAATCTTTAGTTCTATGTCTAGCATTACAATCTATCTTTTTTATGTGGCAAAATATGTTTTTGATTTACGGATTCACTTTGCAAGCATTACTGTCTGCAAAGTTTTAGGTCTCTATAATGTCATTCTTTGTAGGGTCACCTGTTAGAAGTTCCTGCAACAGCCTAAGCTCCCACAGGTATTTCCAATCAAATTATTTTATTGCACGTGGGAACAATTAAGCACTTGGCCCTCAGCTGTAAACAATTACTATATACAATGACATTCATGGATTTTCCTAAATAGTCGTGTATTCCTAATGACCTCTGCTCACATAAGTGAGATTGATGTGTGTGTACTTTCTGTGTGTCCACAAGCAATTATATTCCCAAACATAATATCAAGAGAGAGGCTTGACCTGGATGATACACTGCCATTGTCTGATACCATGTGACCACCTGCACTGATTATCTCTAACATTTTATCTTCTTCCCACAGCCATTTTACTTCTCTTCCAATTAAGATTGAAATCTATTAGCGTTCACAGCAAAAGGCAACACGAGTTTTAAATGATTCGTTCTTAGGAGGGTGGGAGTGTCTTGGTCTAATAAACTTGGATTCTTGTTCAGTTTAGCAGAGCACTACAGCCTACAAGGAGAGATAACCAGCTAGGGTTAGATTTGCAATGTGCTTCTGTCACTTGCCAGTTGAGTGTTTGGAAACTTTACATCTTTCCACCTTAATTTAAACATTTTAAAATGCTCATAGTTAATCAAAGCTATGTTACTATGATGAGTACTAATTGGGACACATATTTCAAGAGATGGCTTGTGTGCTCTATACTCCCTGTGTTTCATAATCTTTTCTCAGAAAGGCCCATAAGCTCTGGGATGCTGTATTGGGAACATCCATTCAGTTGTCTCTCGTTTGGGGATACGTTTTCCTTTCACTAGATTATTCTTTTTCTTCAAGTGACAGCCATGGGAGAAGCTCACAGCTGTTTTCCTCATGTCCAGAAATAAGTCAACCAGTCCCATTTGCAGGGGGACCTAACAGCTGTATCCAGCCTTTCTAGGAGGTCAGAAGCAGAGCTGAGTGGTAATGTTTCAAGGGCAAAGCTCTAGATGTAAGGAATGATAAAACAAACCCTAAATGAGCCTGCGCATATCTAGTGACAGATATGCTATAGCCAGTCTCAATTATTCAAGCTTCCTCAGTCTTCATAATTCACCCCTACTCTCTTTATTCTACTTCCAGATAATAGCAAAGAGCAACACACACACACACACACACACACACACACACACACACCGCTACATCCCAGCTCTCCCCTTCTAAAGAAAAAAGCTTTAGTGATCACTTAATTTGAGAAGAATTTCTTTAGCACATGTCAGCCTTTCAGATCTATTCAAAACAAGGTGCTAACTTTGGAGGATGAAGTTTAAAAAAAACATCATTTTGCAATACTTATGAATGAGTTCCACTCTTCCCTTTTGTTAGCATTCTGCTGGCAATGAGCCAGTGAAACACTGTTTAATTATCCAAGGCATCAAAAATATATCACCTCTTAGGTAAGCGGTGATGGTATTCTAACAGCAATGATAACAAAGAAAAGTAGTCTTCAAATATGCAAATCTCAAAATAACATCTTTGTGCATTGATACTAAGTAATATCTTGTTTAGGACAATGGTCCCAAAATGTGGCTTTTGGACAAGGACCTGACACTCTTCAGAGGTTAGATAGTCTACTAGTTAACAGGCTAATATTTGGTGGGCTGACTGGTTGGCTACCCTGTGGGTGTGGCAAATGTTTCTTATGTGCAATTATGCAACACTTAAACAATATCTAAATGATACCATGTATTTTAGCTGAATCAGTCCAGCTGGAAATGATAGCCCCATTCTGATGACTGGGCCACATGTGAAATTAAGGCCTTTTCAATCTGTGCTTTTCACTTGCTATGTTTTGATACACATGTTCTTGGAAAGCTTAAATTAGTTATGGTTTGACAATATTTAGCAATATAACTACCATCCTCCTCCTTTAAACCGTTAATTAGAACAGTCTTCTTATACTGTATATTTAGCTTTTAATTTCAAAATGGACTATTAGTAATTACCATATTTTATTCCACAAAAGAGATAATGTCTATTTTTTTAATGTTAGGTTGGAAATTTGCTGTACTTGTTTGTGCAATAAAAGTTGCATAATTTTCTCATTTGGGATAGTTCATATTGTAAAAATAAAACTCAATGTGTTCCCTGGGAGTCATTTTACTAAGTAGTTCATGGCACAGGGATCATTATTTTACAAAATAGTCATCTGAGTATCATAAACTAAAATATCTTCAGGTTGATCATTACATCACATTTTAAAAAAACACTTAACACTGTAACAGCAAGACCTAGCTATTATCAAAATGTTAAGAAGAGGAAAGTAAGCTCAAAGTTAAAACTTGGACATTTTGCTCAGTATCTTCATGTTTTCCATATGAACAAAAGAAATTCGGGCCATGGGAATTATAAAAGAGAAAACAGTGCAGCCCAGTTTGGAGGCGGCTTCTTCCTTTAACTGAGCACCACTACTGAGTTTTATTTTAGAAGTAGGTATAGCTATTAGATTCGGATCAGCAGACCATAAAGACTGTTTATAGGATAGTATCTGTCACACTCAGGTGACAAGAGACTTTCAAGGAAGAGAAATTATCATTAAGGATACTATTTCAGCTACTTTCTTAGCATCAGAATGAAATATATTTGCATATATAATAATAAGGTATCTAATATTTTCAATACTAAACCTAACATAGATTACTCAAATGCTTCCGTAAAGGTATTACTTAAAAAGATATTGCTAATTTTAATGAGCAACTAGGATGAAAGCAACTGAAAAGGAACAAAAGAATGTTGGATCTTTGTGAGTCCCACAAGAAGAAAACAATTGAAGTCTCAACTCATTTAGTCTTTATTGAAAAATAAATACTGAATTCTGGTCACTTGTCATTTTTATGACGACCAAGTCAAAAAAAAATTCTGAAATTGGTTACTCACTTATTTCAGCGTGCTGGCCAGTATATGTTTGGAATTCCCAAAGAACTGACACAAAATGTTCCCTTTGAAAGGTGACTTGGAATTTACTGCAGAGATAAAGCCAAGTGGTCATTAAAGATGTTTAAATGTCATTGTCTACTGTCTTCATTGTGCCATTACATAGCCTTGGGAATCCTTTCAAAGAACTATCAATAGAATATGAATAAGTCTCAGCACATGAAAGCAACCAGAAAAGGAAGCCAACAGCATAATTTGGCTTGCCTGGGTTGGTTCAAGAAGAGACTTGGTATCCACCCCTTCCCTTCTCATTTTTCCTCCCCTTTTTCAGGCTCTCCCCTCCCCCAACGCAAGACAGACCAGGGAAAGAAAGGCCAGAGAGACAGGAAGAAGGAGAGAATGAGATCCAAGGATCCCCTGCCGAATGTGTGCTGGGGAGACAAACCTCGCCCTATGGGATACAGCCTTGGAAACAGACTTAGGCTTTTGCTTTGAAAATAAAAGAATGACAATGAAATTTGTGTGAGGTCTGTGTGAATCCAGTCCCAGATGTTTACAATGCTGTAGTACTATGCCTCTGCAATATGAGAGGGTTCAGAAGAAACAGTACAACAAGACTCCACAAAGCAGCGCATATGCTATTGACAATGCAGACATGAGCATCATGTTACCAAGAGAGAAGGCAGGCAAGAGACAAACAGCCGTGGTGCTGCCCGAAACGCTAACTTCACGGACTGCAAGCACTCAAACCAGAATGAGGGACCCAAAATGGGGGGGGGGGGGAGTTCAAAACTAGGGGGAAAAACCCTTTTGGCTTCTATCTAGAAGTGGTGGAGCAAAAGATGGGGGCCGGTAGACTGTGGAAGTGACTCTTCTTCCCTAAAGGTCATATAGAGCCCTTATAATTGACAGAGGATAATTATTTTCAGCTTTAGGAGTCTGTCCCAAAACTCTTAAGGTTGCCAGCGAAAAGAAACAAAATGTGTTTACTTGAGCCATTTCCAGGAAGGAGGGAAAGGAGACCTTTGGATGAGATTGGGCGGGGGGGGGGGGGGGGGGGGGGGGGAGTTGGAGACAGAATGGGGAATCTCCTAGCAGCAACAACTCTAGGGTACCGGGAGTGGCCCTGTGAGTGACAAGCTAGAGAGACCCAGAATAGGGTGGCGATAGGTAGAGGAGGCTTGTGTGCTGGAGGGAATCCTGCGGCACAATGTATACTCGGGAGGGGGTTGATTTAGTGTGAAAGTATTCCACTTCATCATTTTACAGGGGTTGGGGACATAAATATTTAGCTGGCCACATCTGGAACAGATTCTGCCCCCCCCCCCCCCCGCGTGGGGTGGGGGTGGATAATTGGAAAGAGAGGAGCACGCATTTGTAACTTACTGTACGGACAGTTTTCCTTCTTGGTACCGCTGACCTTTCCGTTCTTCTCAATCTTGAGAAAGTACTTGGTGAAGGAGAACAGCTTTCTCCAGCGGACATCTCCTTGGAGGTGATTGTAGCTCCGCACATGCCTCCCCGCACTGGAAGGAGAGGACAAGGAGGAGGACGAGGAGGAGGAGGAAGAGGAGGAGGAGGAAGAGGAGTTGGTGGCCTCCGGTGACACCATGTCCTGACCAGGAGCTTGGCAGGTGACAGGGACGGAAGACACCAAGAAGAGCAACAAGAAGCAGCAACAGCAGCTCGGCAGGTGGGGAAAGGCTGAGGCACAATGTGTCAGTATCCATTTCCACATTGTACTGAAACTCTCGGCACTGAAAATTGTCTCATCAGAAGGAACATACTGGAAGGGTAAGACCTGGTGCGAGGCAAAGAGACAGCTGGAGGTGGTGGCTACTGGTTAGCTCCCTCCGGGTACGGATCTGGCCAGAAGCGAATACACCAACATCCATAACTCCTCAGAAGGGCCGGCTGCCTGTCCTCGCTCCGTTCTCAGATCCGCTGCTTGTATCTCTCCAGTCTCCGGGTGAACAGTGGACGTGGGTGGCCGCAGCAGTAGGAACTGGTGGTGTCGGTCACCAGCGCTCTCCGCTCCCCACTCAGGGGTTACTTTGTTCTCTTCTTCACTCCTTTCTTCACCATGTTAGATGCAAAAGAGGTCTGAAAAACAGATGACAGCACGGTGAACAAAACCCAAAGTGGGTGGGGTGGGGGTGCAGGAAGACATCTGCGCCCCTCTGCGGTTGGCACCTTCTGGTCCTTCCCTGCAGAGTCCCAGCCTGCTGGCCAACTTAAAAAGTGTGTCTCTTTGGAGTTGTCAGAACTGGAGGCAGCTGCCCAGGCGCTGTTGTTTTCTTCTCCTTCCTTTCTCTTTTTGGTGGTGCCTGTTGATGTGAAGTCTCCCGAAAGCCACTTCTAGTTTGGGGGGCGGCTGGCGGCTGGTGTTTTGTTTGGCTCTACCCTCCACCTCCAAGGCCCTTGGAAAGCCGCTTGTAAACAGGTTGAAGCCTGCAGCCTAAATGTCAGTGCTTTTCAGCCAGAGGTGGGCTCTAACTCTGCTGGTCAAACCTCATTTGCAGGGGTGGAGAAGGCGGGGGAGGGGGGTCAAACGGCGGTGGGACATCTGAAACCCTAAGCTGCTGGGAACGCCAGGGAAAAGGGAGGGGGTGGAGAAGGGGCCGGGTTGGGGGGGGGGGAGCCTGGCGAGAGGAGTGCGCGATGTCTTTGCTCTGAGCTGGGGGCTGCGGGTCCTTTCCTCACAGCCTCCGTGGGCGCAGCCGCTCCGCAGCCTGCAACTCCAGCTAATTGCTGCTCCAGCGTCCTGTGCTAGCTGCGCTGGCCACCAGCGCGAGCTGTCCGCGTGCTTTCCGAATTTTGCTGCCCTCCGGCGGGAACCACTCCCCTCCTGGGAGCCCCATGCTCACTTGTTTTCCAGTGTAGTTTTTTTTTTCTTTTTCTTTCTTTCTTTCCCCCCCACCCCCCATTGGCCGTGAAAATAGAATTTGGAGCCTGGCTTTTGTGCGTTTCTCCCCTCCAGGTTCCAGAAGCAGGGAAGAAGGCTGGGGAGAGAGCACAAGGGCGGGGGGGGGGGGGGATGCTCAGGGCAAACTCTCCCCAAGATTAGCAGATAATAAACTGATAGGAGCTAGAGTCGGAAAGGGAGACCTAACGAGCTGCTTCGTTTCCTCCTTTCCTGCCAGCTTCCAAGGAGGTCTCGGGTTTTAATGAATCATTGATTTCTCGCTTCCGTTGCAGAAGTAAAAAGTTCACACTTTGGCCCTCTCTGACTTTTTAAGCTCAGGGAGATTTATCGTCACCCTTAAACATCGCCTCTCTCTTGGCGTAAATGAAATCAGGGACCCGAGTTACTGATTTCTAATTGCTAACATGAGTCCTTTACAGAATCACGCATGAACTTCAAAGTCTAAGTACTTTCCTGCGATCGCAGATGTTATCACACAATTTGACCAAATCCCCTGCTGCCTGTTTTCTTCCCTATGTAATTTCCTTTGCATTTTACCGTCTAAAGAGGAGGAAAAGTAATGTTTGAAGGGCTGTATTTTACAATGCAGCCTCACTACCTACAAACCGTCCACTCACACCCCAGGCACACGCCAACCCGTAACTCTACCACAGCTAGCACAAACCAGCTCTTAACCCAGATGCAGACAGAAGTCAGGAGCCGCCCAGGAAGCCGTTGCCCAGAATCAAAAGGCACACACACAGAAGGAAATACTGTGCTAACCCATTCCTACCTGAGTGTGATACAATTCTGACTCCCAGAGGATCACTTCTTCAGGAAAATATCTAAGCTAGGGAACCAGTGGCTGGAGAGAACGCATGAACATAGATTACTCTGTTGTGAGAGGCAGTTAGCCATCTGTGTTCTGTCTAAGCCAAACAAATTGTCAATATCTTAGAGCTTTCCATTTAGGAAAGTGGCAATTTCACATAGCTCAACCTAAGAGGCGGCATAAGATCCAGACATTTCAAGGTGAACTGGACAGACAACCGCAACAATGATTCAGGAAAAAAAAAATTACAAAAGGAACTTGCACACAAGCTAGAAACCTTGTCATGAGCATTCGGTTTCAGTCTTCCTGGATAACTGGAGAAAGAAAATTAAAATTTAAAAGTTCTAGAGATAGGCATTGTTAATGATTGCCCAAATACATTTTAGGGACTTCAAGAATGGCTTTGAATGCATATTCTTATATTTTTCTGTGTGTTCAGCGCCTTTGAAATAGAACTATTTAGTAGCAGAATCGGGATTTTAATTGCATTATTTATAACTCATTGCAATGCTTATTCAAAAGATTTCAACAATGTGACGAACATCACAGCAGATTTCTAACTTTAATATAATTAGCTGATTTCTGTAGCTATTAATTGAAAAGTTAAGCAAATAAAGAGCATGCGTCAAAGAAGTCTTGCTTCTTTAATTAAAGTATGGATATTGAAAAATGAGGCCACAGTGCTAATTTCAATTTCCTATTTCACAGTTTTATACCTGAACAGACAAATGACAGAGAGAGCAGACAATTTCTTAGGGAATTTAAGTTGCATCCTCATAGAAAGAAGAATTCAAATGTTTGAATTGACAACTAATTGAAACTATATTTAAAAATATGTTTGATGGAAACATACAATGAAGATTCTTTTGTGAAAAATTATGAAACACAGGAAGTAATTAGTTTGGGGTTTCTTTACACTGGGCACCAACACTATTGATGCCAACTTGAGTGGTTTTTCTTTTTTTAATTCACACCAGACACACATTCAGTCCAACACCTCTCTCTCTCTCTCTCTCTCTCTCTCTTTTTCTCTCTCTCTCTGTGTGTGTGTGTGTGTCTCCTACACACACACACACACTACCTTTTTGTTCCAGAGAAGCTTATTCAGATCCTCTAGCTAAAAGTTTTACTTTAATTCTATCTAAAATGAGGAAAGAGCCATTCTCGAAGCTTCCATATTAAAACTGGCCACAGCAGGTGCGGTGTCTGAGCAGTCTGAGGTCCTCTCGCCTCTCCTCTGTACAGTGTTGATGACAGGGAGGGCATTTACCAAACTGCCCAATGGAGAAGCTGACATGGCTTTTTAGATTATATCTCCGTCTTCTTTTTCCTTTCTGTGCTGCCTTTCTTTCCCAGCACAGTCCGATCCCTAAATCCCCCACCACTTTGTATTGTAAAGTCACCTCTCAGGGTAGCCCCAGAAAGCCTGAGAAAAGTTCCACGGGAGAGATGCACTATTTAACGGAATCCAATCTCTCCCAATAGATTTGAATCACTAACATAAATGTATGAATGTAGATTATATCTCGGTAATGAGGCCTGAATCATTCTCAGTTACTTCAAAGGGCTGAAATTCTACCTTCCTTTTCTAGCTGCAATAATCAGGTCTTAATGGGTCCCTTTATTAATTGTTTCTCTGTCCAGATTGAAAGGACAGTACAAGCTTCAGATTAGAGTGGTACTCACTATTCTAAAAGGCTGTCTGTCTCTTTCATCCAACCTTTGGAAGGCAAGCTCTGTTTCTATGGCTTAAGCATATCCAGTGATATTCGACTAAATCTTTATTGATAGAAAGGTAGGCAAACTTTTGTTACATGGGATGACTTGAAAAATTACAGACTTTTCGTGAGAAGAAAGCATTAAAGACTCCGAAACTGTGACACAGCCGTGTAAGGAGGCTCTGTGAGGGCCCTTCTTCCAGACCCTTCAGTAGCAAGTATCTTGGAGCAGTTTACATTTGAAACATGTATTTCCTGTATTCTTTATGCTGCTGCGCAGTGTCTGTGGTTCAGTTACAAGATGTGTGCTCTATTGTGTGAGATGTTATTGGCAGTGTCAGTAAGCTGCTTCAAATAATTCTAAATCAGGTCAAAAGTCAGCCAGGCTGTTTGACAATTACAACATGTGCAGGCCTCATTTTTTTTTTTAAGCCCATCATGCAGCCAATAGGAGCACGAGCCTGTTTTCTTATTTACATATAGGAAATGCTGGAAGGAAGGCTTTTATTTTTCTTGCTTTTTTTTTTTCCTCCAAAGCTACAGCTAGAAATGATGGCCACAACAGTGATGTTAGAACAGAAGAGATAGTTTATAACTGTTGATTTCAAGGTGGAAGGAAAAAGCATGCTTACCTGACAGAGTAGGCGTGCAACACTTCAACGTCAGCAGGAAAGCATGGCAGGGGGCGCTGAGCATGCCTCATTGAAGTGAACAAGGGTGGAAGGCCTTTGGGATTCAGATTTGCTGAATGGTTTTTCACATTTGCATATATACTGAGTGGTAATTTACAGGCTGAATGTAAGTCCAGTAGTGAAATTCCTGTTTCAAGCACGCTTCATAGAGATGTGCTAAAGGTAAGTTCATTTGCTATCTTAGGGAATTGTGGCGGTGGCTCAGTGGATAACAGCACTTGACATGTAAGCATGAGGACCAGAGTTTGGAACCCTGGCGCCTGTACACACAAGAAAAGATAGGTATTGCTCTGGTGCTTGCTGGCCAAGGGAATAAGGTAGATAGAGCATGGTATAACAGCACAAACTCCCCTGACCTGTGCACAGCTCACTCTATATTACGGGCACACAACCCATTCACATATTCATACACAAGAATACACAGACCACTTTATTTATTTATTTATTTATTATTTTAATTGTGTGTCTGCTTTGATTGCAACATAGATTTGGAGGTCAGATATGGAATTTTCTTTTTGTGGTATCATGGTGATCCTCACAAAGTTTGTATGATTGAAATTTCTGTTTGAACTTTTGGTTTTTGAGGACTCTTGCATTATAAAATGATTGAAGTCGCTCAGCAATAGGATAGGAGTGCCAGCAACAGACCTCACCTGAGACCCTAGGTTTCGCCACACCTTCTACCTGTTTTCTTTCCCTTCCTCCTTTCTCTGTTTTTCTCCTTATCAACCCTACTTACCCTAATATGACTGAGTTGCCAGAATGGGAAGAGATAAGAAAACTTAGAAGGCTTTAGTTATGGAAAACCAGCATATCTTTGATGCCATTGATTAGCCAGAGAAAAGCAATAAATAGCCCAGTGTTGAATTATTAACTATTAGTTGATTAGACAAAATAAAATAAGTGTTTTTGTGGTTTGGGTAAAGCAGACTCTTAAATGCAATGAACACATTTAAATGTGACTTACTCTACACATTTTCAGGATATTCACAAGGTATTTGGAATTTAATAAGCATTTTTAAGTTGCTTCCCCCAAGCAACTAATATCATTTAGAAAAGTAATCTATTAAGTTCTTTATGCCATCCTGTTAAATTTTCCTGAAACAGTATGCTATTTTAGGGCATAGACATTCATATAAACTTTTTTTTCTAATGTCTGAAAGTTAGATGAATTTTCTGTTGACTTATTTTTGAATATCCAATGATCTCCTACTGAAAATGTGTAAGGATAAGATCGAAATCTGAAGGATCTTTCGAAAGAGAAATATCTATATTTGGCATGTTTGAAGTATTCTCACAATAAGTCAGCACAATTCCAGAAAGCTGAACTCTGCAACTTGAAAGCAAACACAGTGAACATATTTCCACAGAGCTGCTGTTTGTCCCTGCACCCCACTGGCAGACAGAGCCTCCCTTGACAATGTTGTGAAGTCTCCCAAGAGCTGGGTTTGGAGCTTCCAGCTGTCCCAGTGCAGATCTGTGTCTCTTGCCAAGCCAAGCTCTCTAGATTGCTTAGTTGTGTGACGCTTGTCGATGTTTTGTTTGGAAATTACAGTATTTTCCTTATAATTTCAATTGATCAACACGGACATTTTTACAGCCAATTTTTTTCATACATTTTCTGAGTTTTTTAAACTCAAGTGATATTTACTGAGTACCAACTACGTGCTAGTAGTCCATTGTTAGTGTTTTGGCTCTAACAAAGAAGATAGGGCAATTCAACTCTTAAAGAGTTTGCACGTATGTACATAGGCATGAACCTGTATTTTTTGCCTTTGTCATCAGGGATAGGAAAATAGGAAAGCTAAAATGACCTAGAAAGCATTTGAAGAGATTTGGATCCTGACAATTAGTTATGTTGTCCTTCTCTACAAAAGAACCAAGAAAAACAGTGGCTTCTACTCACTGGCTCCATGAAGGATTCAGGTTTGACCATCTCCTCTGTGGTTATGGCTCAACCCTTTGCTCTAGATTTCCCCTACAGTCTTAGGATGTGAATAAAACCTCCACCAGCTAACCCTGATGTTCTCACCTTGGTTTCTTTTTCCAGAATCGTGGATGGATAGTATATGTGTTCTAAATGATTAAGTTAACCATTTTCTGATAAAAAAAAAATTCCCTAAACCGTCTTCTGTACTTTCTAATTTTTGGTCAGATTTATTTATCACTCTTTATTGATGTGTGTTGCATGAGAGAGTGCCTGCTTTGAGTATACATGTGCTGCAATGGAGGCCAAAAGCGTATGCCCTGGAAATGGAGTTACAGGCAGTTGTGAGCAGCCATCAGAGTTCTGGAAACTGACCCAAATCCTCTGTAAAAGCAATAGGTGTTACAAACTACTGAGCCGTCTCCCCAGCCCCATGAGCTTACTATTAAAACATACAGCATATCAAATTCAATTTGACCAACACCCTAGCACCCATTATAAATTTGACAAGTTGTTCCCTTATTCCATAGAATTAGACACAGATAATGTGCATTCTGTGAATTAGTGATAACCAAAAAGTTGTTGTGTTGTAGTAAATGCGATCTTTGTTGTGCTAAGCTTTCTTGTATTATCTCTGGGAATCCATTCTCTTCCCTTCTCTGGCTACATCTAGACTGACAGCCGTACTTCTCCAGTGTTCCTTTGACAGGTGACTTGCATATGGTTTTGTCAGTTGGTAGATAAGCAACTGCGTGAAATCTCATGGTATTTCTTCCTATATTCCATTTTGTTTCAGTGTCCTGATTTCCACCGAAGGTGCATCCTTCCAGATTTACACTTCTCTTCAAAGAACCCTTCCTCCAAGTCTCTAGCTCTTCATGGAGTCCTTAGGATAATATTTTCTTCTCTTGCTATTTAAGCTCAAGGAGTTGCTTTATTCTTTGTTTCTGGCTTGCCAGCATCACCCCTTGTCGCTCCTTCAATTGTGCTACACCTCTGTGAGTAAACTAAGCTCGGTTTAAAAGTCTCTTCCTGTGAGTTGTCTGAGTTCACTTTTGTCTTTGTTGGGACAGAACAGACAGACTCTGGACTGGAATACACATCTTCCACAGCAAGTAATCAGTCTGGGATAATGTGTTTTTGTTTTTTTATACGAGATTATAAGGAAGTTCAATTTAACACAAAGCCCATTGTAAAACAGCTAGTGTTTGCTTGGGGATGTGGTGAATTCTGTGTAGAAAAAGATAATGATACATGACATTTCCCCTACTGAAATAAATAGTATGGAGTCACATTTAGATTGAGGACTACCAAGCTTTTTATTTAGCTAATGAATTTTTAGGTTCAAAGAATCTATTATTTGATTGCTACAGGTTTGATAAAATACTTTCATATAAATGAAAGAAGCTTAGTAAAGTTGAAATTACATCTGTAAACAAAATGCATTTCTGTGCAGAAAACTGTGGTTAAAAACTTCACATTAAAAATTATTTTTTCTATGGTAATAGGGGTGAAAAGAATTAAAACTTAGCCTATACCTGTATGTTAAAGAATAAAAAAATTAAAAACTAGTTCCCTTTCCAGTTAACTATGAAAATGCTAAATCTTTCTTAGCTTGAATCTTAACAAATACTTAAAATAATTATATTTTCAATTAAAATATTTTAATAACAAATAGTTATAGATTATTATAGAAAATAAG